>NW_026732852.1:15000-109236 GCF_028476545.2 Physella acuta | reverse complement strand
GCAAAAGGAGTCTTATTTCTTACAGGTAGGTACTGTTAGGTTAATTTCTTTTAGGTTTGCGCTGTTGTTGTAATTGTGCATGGTAGCATAGAGTGCATAATGCCATACTCTATCGAATTACTTTTTTTAAGTCTGTAAAAACGTGATGAAGGTACTGCTGATGTTGTAGGTATTTTTTCGCAAACTAACCTACCATTACAGATTTCCTCAGCTGAGCTGTGTACCCGTCCTTCACCTCAGATCTTTCCAGCTTGTGGCGCTAGTCTGTTGATTATTATCTTTCGCGGGATTTGCTTGGGTGACTTCTAAGACTGATGGTACGGTAGTTTTGGGAGAGTTGTAAGCTGCCTTTCTGGTGGGATGTTGATGATAAGAGACTGGGTGTATGTGTGTGTATTTGTGTGTATGTGTGTGTTTATTATAACACCAATAAACATTTTAAAGAACGCTTTTTAAAAAAGTCGGTGTGCGTCACAATATATGCCATTGACGAGGTCATTGGTTTCCGACTGTTTGAACACATAAACAAAATGTTTTGATATTTTATTGACGTCGCTTCGTAAACTAAAGCAGTCAAACAAGAATATCCGGTCACGTCCCGATGTGTTTTTTTTAACTGCTACCTGCTGTAGAACTACTCTAGTTTTCTTTTTAGCTTGAGCCCTTCGCTCTCGAACAACTAGCATGAGGGCGTAAATGGGATCCGAGTTTCTTTCTGGCATCTCTTCAGAGGGGTGAGGGGGAGGAATTACTCTCCTCTCCCCACTCTTCATGGGAACACGTCCACTTCCACCGCCACCCCCCCCCCCCCCCCCCCCTCGGACGAAAATAAATAATTTATATAGAAAATATATACTTTAACTTTAACTAGTGTACAAAATTTAAGTGCCCCCCCCCCCCATGGTTTTCAGTGACACCCCCCCCCCCCTCCACGGATAAAAAATGTCTGAGAGAAATACTGGGCGTGAACAGATTTGAGGGTGCGAGTCGTGTGGAGGGAACTGGAGCGTGGAGGACATCACAGGGCGTCCAATATTTGGGTTAGGGTTAGAGATGGGTGGTTAGATTAGGGTTAGAGATGGGTTGATTAGATTAGGGTTAGAGATTGGTTGATTAGATTAGGGTTAGAGATGGGTGGATTAGATGAGGGTTAGAGATGAGTTGATTAGGTAAGGGTTAGGGTTAGAGATGGGTGATTAGATAAGGGTTAGAGATGGGTTGATTAGGTAAGGGTTGGGGTTAGAGCTGGGTGGATTAGGTAAGGGTTGGGGTTAGTATTAGGGATTTGTGGATTGGGTTAGGGTTAAAGGTGGGTGGATTAGGTAAGGTTAACTATTAGTAGATTAGGTTAGATGTTCTACACTCGGCAACACCCCAAATATTGATTGTATTGAAATGTTAAGGATTGAGCAATAAATGACGATACATGACGTCATAAAGACCCTCCCACCCACCCCCCCCCCCCTCAAAGGGAGATCAGTAGGCATGATAAGGGAGATCGCTGGAGCTTATTTCACAGTGTTTTAGTTCAAGCAATGCGGGTGACACGCCCTGTTCAGTCGTGTGTTTTTTTGTTTGGAATATTCTAGAGTTGGGCGTTACAACCACGACCTTGACCCAATGAGCAGCTGCTCTGGTATGTTGCAAGATCTCACAAAAATTGCGAGGTACGGTTAAAAAAGAAACATTTTTCGGAGAAAGATCAAATTAATTGTGATTAATTGTAAGGTTTCTGGGAAGGGGGGGGGGTATTTCTAATTCTATTGGCTAGACCTGCACAGGTTCGAGACACGTAAGACGGGCAGTTCAACTGTCTCTGAACATGACATTATCTGTGACCGATCAGTTGTCGAATCCCCGGATTACTTCTAGCGAGAGCTTGGATCAGCCGCGCGGTGACCTTGGGGGTGACCTTGTGCTGGAGGAACAGACAGGTGACGACTGTTTCAAGGGAACTGACGAGATCCGGTACAGGGCACGGCTTTAGGCGGCGAAACATTGTCTGTGTGTGTGTTTGCGTGTGACATTCTGTGTGTTTGAGTCGTTCTGTGGGTATGTGTGTGGCTGTGACAGTCTCTCTGTGTATGTGTGTGTGTGTGTGTGGCAGTCTCTTTGTGTATGTGTGTATGTGTGTGTGTGTGTGTGTGTGTGTGACAGAGTGATATTCCTTTCATGTTTGTGATTGTGTGCGTTTGTTTCAGGCAATTTTTACATATGTATGTAATGATGGTTTTTGGGGGAGGGGTGTGACATTATGAAACTCCACCCCCCCCCCCCCTTTGTGCCGGATACTAAGCAGAGTTTAACCACCTGCATGCAGTGAATCTATTTTTAAAACATTTCGTCAGTTTCCAATCTTAACATATCTTCACCTTTGTAGGGCTCAGGTGAACTTATGTATTTAAGATAGCTGACGGACTCAGGGGAAAAAAAAACATGGGATAGAAGTGGGAGGGGGTGCTCTAATCCACCATTGTTTTGATTCTTACGGATACGAAGTTAGATGTCTCCATCTCTCTTTGCATATCACACCATTATCCGTCTTCATTCTATGTGGATGACATTTGATTAACGTTATATCCCTACCCTGTAATTAATTATTTTTTTTACCTCTTTCTAGAAATTTAACCCAGCACACACGCACTCACACACACATGCACACAGAGATACTGAAACACACACGCTAAATCGTTCATGAGCCCACGGAATCGCACAACTTTTCTGAGAATATCCCTTAGGCTGGGGCGTAGCGAGGGGGGGGGGCGGGGGGTGCGGACCGCACCGGGTGACACCATTTAGGGGGGTGACACCAAGGCAAAATATAGCAAAATATATAGAGAAAAACTTGAGGGGGGGGGGGGGGAGGTGCAAATCAAAAACTTGAGGGGGGGTGCAAATCGAAGGTTTGAGGGGGGGGGTGCAAATCGAAAACTTGAAAGTTTGTCCCGGGAAGGGTCTCTATGCCTCTGGGGGGGGGGGGGGGTGACACCATTAAGTGCCGCACCGGGTGACACCCGACCTCGCTACGCCACTGCCCTTAGGCACTAACTTCATTCCCGTTACAGTGTGCACGTAACGTACTATAGTAGGCCTACAAGTAAAATAATCGGATAATTATTTATTTCTATCGACAGGTCTAGAGCCATGCCAAATGCCATACTAAAAAAAAATATAGTATTGTGTTTTACATTGTCCATTATCTCAAGTGCTTTACTCGAAAGTTAAGACAACGTCACGTTCGTTTTCTTTGAGTAACGGGGCGCATGTTTATTAGGGGTGGTGTTTTACTGTTGCTACTGGCTATCAAAATACCAGCATGAAACTAAATATAAAACATTTGAATGTACCAAAGTGTCACCATTTTATCTCCACCAACTAAAACATTTGAATGTACCAATGTGTCACCATTTTATCTCCACCAACTAAAACATTTGAATGTACCAATGTGTCACCATTTTATCTCCACCAACTAAAACATTTGAATGTACCAATGTGTCACCATTTTATCTACACCAACTAAAACATTTGAATGTACCAATGTGTCACCATTTTATCTCCACCAACTAAAACATTTGAATGTACCAATGTGTCACCATTTTATCTCCACCAACTAAAACATTTGAATGTACCAATGTGTCACCATTTTATCTACACCAACTAAAACATTTGAATGTACCAATGTGTCACCATTTTATCTCCACCAACTAAACCATTTGAATGTACAAATGTGTCACCATTTTATCTTCACCAACTAAAACATTTGAATGTACCAAAGTGTCACCATTTTATCTCCACCAACTAAACCATTTGAATGTACAAATGTGTCACCATTTTATCTTCACCAACTAAAACATTTGAATGTACCAATGTGTCACCATTTTATCTCCACCAACTAAACCATTTGAATGTACAAATGTGTCACCATTTTATCTTCACCAACTAAAACATTTGAATGTACCAATGTGTCACTATTTTATCTCCACCAACTAAAACATTTGAATGTACCAATGTGTCACCACTTTATCTACACCAACTAAAACCATTTGAATGAACCAATGTGTCACCACCTTAGTCCACCAACTAAAACATTTGAATGTACCAAAGTGTCACCATTTTATCTCCACCAACTAAAACATTTGAATGTACCAAAGTGTCACCATTTTATCTCCACCAACTAAAACATTTGAATGTACCAATGTGTCACCATTTTATCTCCACCAACTAAAACATTTGAATGTACCAAAGTGTCACCATTTTATCTCCACCAACTAAAACATTTGAATGTACCAATGTGTCACCATTTTATCTCCACCAACTAAAACATTTGAATGTACCAATGTGTCACCATTTTATCTTCACCAACTAAAACCATTTGAATGTACAAATGTGTCACCATTTTATCTCCACCAACTAAAACATTTGAATGTACAAATGTGTCACCATTTTATCTCCACCAACTAAAACCATTTGAATGTACAAATGTGTCTCCATTTTATCTTCACCAACTAAAACATTTGAATGTACCAAAGTGTCACCATTTTATCTCCACCAACTAAAACATTTGAATGTACCAAGTGTCACCATTTTATCTCCATAAACTAAAACATTTGAATGTACCAAAGTGTCACCATTTTATCTCCACCAACTAAAACATTTGAATGTACCAATGTGTCACCAGCTTATAGTTCACCAGCACTAGTGCGCCGCCCATTAACAGCTGATTTAACTCTGAGCTTTCCGGGAACTCGAGCGAGGAACTCTTCTCAGAATCCCCGCGGCTGAGATATAAATAGAAATCTTGCAACAATAACAGACAAACCAGTTCCATTTTTATTTTCAAATTCAGACTTTTTTCAAATAAAAGACTTTATTGCTTTATTTATGATAAACCTTTATTATATAAATAAATAAATAAATAAATATGAAATATTAACTAACGCGTTGTAAACCTAGACCATTACATTTTTATTTTATTCTTTTAAATTATTTGAACAAAAATCTGTGTTAGGATTGTGATCATATAATGTCTCAACTCCTTTTAGGCTAAACATGTTTCATTTTAAAAGAACAACAGAAAAACGTATAAACTAAGCAATCTCACATCCCTATAGCACATTGGTTTAAAGGCTATCCCCCACCCCCCACCCCCACCACCACCATAAAGTAGTTGTTTTTTTTAAAGGAAAAGCATTTTGTCGACCATAAGAGCTAGATCTACTAGCAACTAGACCTAGATGTTGATGTGTTATTTTAAAACGTGTTCCTGATTTGCGCAAGGCCAAACCGGTATTTTTAACTCATTTAAAAAAAATCAGTTTAATACTAAGGGTTAGATATACCCAGAAAATTATATCATATTAAGATATAAAGATATATTAAGAAATAAATTTTTGTTCAACTTTTTATTATTTTTTTGTTCTTTTTCTTTCCCGTAACTACACACACATAGGCCTAGTACAGACGTGTTCTTATAGATGTTTATTTTTAAATCGAAAACGGCTCAGATGATGTCACAGGAAACAGCCTTCACATTCAAAATGAAAATGAAACAGCTGCTTTCAGTTTGAGTACCGTTTCGTCATTCATTACTCAAATAAGCGAATCCCATTAATTTATCGTTAGAATGAAACAAGTATTTTTTTCCCTTCCTTTAAAAACCTTTTAGTATCATTTTCCTAGTTGTTGATCCAATGCAGTACATAATTGATCAGTCCGAATGATTCGTTTTTTTTCCAGGAATGGGTAACCTACATAACACTTTTTCCGAGAATCATCTGCGTAGTAATGTGTGTTTTGTTGTTAAATAATGACAAGGCGTCCGTGCGATTCGTTGAGTGGTTTGAACCCCTAGGGGAGGAGATAAATAACACATGAGACAAATAGAATCGATAAATCGATATTGAGTTCAATAAGGGGAGGTCGTTGACACGTCAATCGAGGTAGAGCACGATTTTTTTTGGGCCGTTTTAGGATGTTATTTATACGGTTTGGATTTTGTTCTAGATTGCCGAGAATTTAGGTGGGTGAGGGAGGGGGGCTGTTTTTATTTGAGCATATACTACTGTTTAAAAAGGTGTATGTATGTGAGGGGTGTGGGGGCTGCGTGACCCTGCCCCTGGAAAATAAACGAAATTGCTAATTATGATTGAGGTAAAGTGCTCATTATGATTGAGGTAAATTGCTCATTATGATTGAGGTAAATTGCTCATTATGATTGATGTAAATAGCTCATTATGAATGAGGTATTCACACCCTGCAGTATAGGGGAATCTTATGGGGGAGGTGGGAGGGTCTATGGCTGCAGCTATTTAATCTACACAATATTTTGTGTGTGTTGTTTTATGTTCTGTTCTTTCTTATTCTGTTCTTTTCTGTTCTTAATTTTTTAGTGTTGACAAATATTCCCTCTAAAATATAGGCCATTGATTATGATTTCAGCCTGCTTTTCTTTTTGGATTTGCTTCCATAGCCTTTGTCCAACCAAGAACAAGCTACAAAGCAGCAGTTGTTTGATTTTGGAGTTTCTCTCCTAGATGGGTGGCTGTCCCCAGTTAACGAGCCTCGGGACTTTGCTGTTTAGCAGCCATAAGTTTCACCTACACGACCAAGACCGCCCCATGTATTGATGTAAATTACGGGTGATTTTTTTCTTCATGGTTTTAACTGCAGTTCAGTCTCAAAAGTTCAATATTTAACGCTCTTGGGCCTATTTCAAAATGTTATAGGATGTTTGTCTTGTATTTAGTGTTTCTTTCAGACTATTTTCTCAAGGGGAAGGGGGGGGGGCTTAATATTTCGGAGGGGGGGGGGGCAGACTAAATTTTCCACGGGACACTGGCAAAAGAGTATGTTTTCTATACAAATTCCATTTCGTTTGGGGAGGGGGGAAGGGTGTCGGTAGACTTTCTTCGGCTGAGCCCCCCCCCCCCCCCACCCAGAAGAAGAGAGAGAGGCCTAGAAGACACATCTTGTATTCCTGAACTGCTGGCTCTTTCTGTTATTCGTGGAAGACGAACGCTCGTTAACAACAACAGTTTTATATCTCTTCTGTGACTTCTTTGAAACAACGTACACACCAGCCCGCTTACCCCGTGTATTTCAACATCTTTTTGTCTACCATATTCTACAATAGGCACCGTTCTAGTTGCGTCGCTTCGTCAGGTTTTAAAAGCCTTTAAAAAAAAAAAATTGAGAATTGTCTCCCATGCTGCCCCTCTTCAAACAATCGCTACCGGATCTGCACGTAGAACAGTATTGTTCGCTTGCAGTATCCTGTTGTTATTAAGTTATATTCGAGCTATTTTTAAATCAATCAACGGCCCCGAGATGAAGCGTTTGACGCTTTTGGATTTCCTGAACTCAAGGCCGTGTTTGTCCATCCTGTACACATACGTGGGCGTTGTTACATGTCTTTGTCCAGTTTTAGGCCCACTCGATCACCGATACCCAACGGTTTGCAGACTGTCCATTAGCCAAGAATTGTGTCAATGACCGGTATTGTCAATGACCTTGGCCACCATCCCCCCAACCCCATGGGAGTCACCCATGCGTGTCCAAAAAAAAACCCATGACATCCTTAAAAATATTTCTTGCTAGGGGCGGGTCAGAAAACAGGACGGGTTTTTTTTTTTTTTTTTGCGCAAGAAATGAATTTTTTTTTATTTTAATTTTTATAAATGTGGAAAGTCCTCCGTCCCCCCCCCTCCCTTCTTTTTCTCTCTCCCCATATTCACAGAGTGTAGGGTTCGGCGTGGTCGAATCGGTAACGCTCATGGTTGCTAAACAAAGGCTATGGAAGCAAATCCAAAAAGAAAAAGGAGGCTGAAATCGGAGTCAATTGCCTCAACGGCGCATAATCATTTGACACGTAATCCTTAATTGTGATGGAGGCGTGGTCGAGTCGGCAAAAAGCTCATGATTGATAAATTCGAACAAAAGTCTCGAGTTCAAACCCACTGGCAGATAAATCTCGATCCCCTTCAACACTAATAATTAAGAACGAAGAAGAAGAAGAAGAAGACAGAGTGTAGGTTCTGGCAGCAGACATTGCGCCACAAGGAATGTTTGTATCACGTTACAGCTGACAGACTTGTTTGCGTTCCATTAACTCAGGGACAGCTCTAGGCTGTATGCCTTAAGAAAAACATTTTTCCCACGTTTTCTTTAACTTGCTTTCTCTGTTTGTGTGTTTGTCTTTCCAATCAAATCTTGCGATCGAAATTTCTGGCACTTCCCAGTTAGCTAGCGCGCTGAAATTTTCAGGGAAGCTTTCTTTTGGATGACCATTGAATATTCAATTGTTATTATTACTAAATTGATCAATGGAAACATTTTATTGAGCATTTTAGACCGCTATATAATCTATATATATAATTCTCCTCTGCTAGCCATTAGAAAAAAAACCAGCGACGCGTACCTCGCGCGCAGTGAAGCGAACGATCACATGTCGCCACAGGCTTAGGGGCAGAGAATTTAGCTTGAACCGAGTTTAAACTTACAGGAGGTAGGCCAGTTTGGGGGAGACGATATGGTCGAGTGGTTGGGCACACGATTGCTATCCCACTCGACACGGGTTCAAATCTATGTGTTCTAGTCAGTAACGAGTTGTCTTTTTACGAGTTGTCTTTTTACGAGTTGTCTTTTTACGAGTTGTCTTCGTTTACCCAAAAAAAGTGAAAAGATAAAATCGATAGCAAGATTTTAATGCAAACAAACAAAGACTAAAAAGTAGAAAATAATAATCATTAAAAAAGTTTTAAAAAACCCACGTTTTCTGATTGAACTAAAAAGTAGAAAATAAACGCTATACATCACAATAATGCAAGCGATCACTCTACTATAAGCGATCAAAAACGTGGGGCGCCGTGATTTTCTTACAGTTTCTAATACTGTTGACTCTCTACAAGCTCCCTAATAAAAGTCAATAGTATTATCTAATCAATAGTAATATAACTTTTACTTCGGCGCCCCACGTTTTTCATCGCTTATAGTAGAGTGATCGCTTGCATTATTGTGATGTATAGCGTTTATTTTCTACTTTTTAGTTCAATCAGAAAACGTGGGTTTTTTAAAACTTTTTTAATGATTATTATTTAAATATCCTAAAGACTGAATATTAAAAAAAAAACAACCTACAAATCAATTTGAAAATGAGGTTGACAATGAAGTTGCTGAAAAAACGCCGACCTAGTTAGAGCAGTCGTCCCAATCAGCGACAGTTGCTGTGTGCTGCTGTATTTCTGAGCCGCTGCAGAAGTCTTTACGTTAGCTGTGTTACTCTCTACACTTTTGTTTTCCTATTTTCACATTTGTGGTATTCCTCTCTAAACTTTTGTTTTCCTGCTATTTTCACATTTGTTGTGTTACCCTCTAAACTTTTGTTTTCCTGCTGTTTTAAAATTTGCTGTGCTACTCTCTAAACTTTTGTTTTCCTGCTATTTTCACATTTGTTATGTTACCCTCTAAACTTTTGGTTTCCTGCTATTTTCACATTTGTTGTGTTACTCTCTAAACTTTTGTTTTCCTGCTGTTATTAATTTTGTTGTGTTACTCTTTAAACTTGAGTTTTCCTACTATTTTCACATTTATGGTGTATATCTCTAAACTTTTGTTTTCCTGTTTTTTTCACTTGGGTATTTTTACTTTCTCGTATATACGTAGTATAGAGAAAGTATTGTAATCGTGCAAAAAAAAAAATCGAGATTTTTACAAATCTCGACGTTTTACACCTCACTGATACGGAAAAACATAATTTTGCAATCTTGTCCGTATGTCTGTGTGTGTGTGTGTCTGTGTGTCTGTCTGTCCGTGTGTAAACACGATAACTTGAGTACCGTTACAGCTAGGTTGATGAAATTTCATATATAAGTATTTTATCAAAATCGTAGATCCGTATCAACTTTTGAGCGATTTCCGATAACCGGAAGTGGTACTTTTCCTACTTTGAATTTTTCAAAAGCCTATAACTTGAGTACTATTTCAGATAGATAAATGAAATTTCACATGTAAGTAAAAGATCTAATTCTCTACCTTCTGTTAAATTTTGAGTAATTTCCGTTGACTGGAAGTAGTAATTTACGCTACTTCCGATTTCTCAAAAAACTAATGTAAATTTTTAAAGTACTAATAATATTGCGCACTATTATACGCGTTTTTATTCGGCGTTTGCTTGGTGCGCAATGTTTTTTTTATGAGATTCTATTCTATTTTTAAAAGTTTAAGTATTTAAAATGGATTAAAAATCATAACTATATCCCCAGTTACCATCCCCTGTTGTTTTATATAAGAATATTCGAGAAAGTTTAGGGGAGATCACTACCGGTTTATTATTCTCTAAACTTTTGCTGTTCTTATAAAACTCATACTAAAATCCTTGCAAGCATAAAAACTGGCATATTTTTAAAATGTAATAATATCACATTTATTAGCCTTAGTCCTAACACTTATAAATAGACTTTTTAAAAAATGCCATTACACTGATCGTTATTTCAAAACGTTGACCCAAACTTTCTTCTCAAAGAAAATTTCAGGAAAAAAATCAAACACAACTAGATCTACTTCTGATAACAATATTTTAATTTTGCACAATGTTTTCCTGCGAAAAAAAAGAACTAGGAAGTTATTGCTTAATTAATGTCACGGTCAATTGCATAGGCAGGGGTTGTCAAGGAGGTTATAATCCCCAACCCCCATCCCTTCCGCATCGACCCCCATAATGACAACTGTCTTACCCTGACCTTCAGGCACAGCCATTTGACTACGGCGCTAGTGTTGATATCAATCCTTTTAGTTTGAAATACTGAATATCATACAAAAACACAATTTTGTGAATGTGTGTGTGTGTGTTGTATATATATATATATATATATATATATATATATATATATATATATATATATATATATATATATATAGGGCCTATATATAATATTTATATTATATTTAAATTTTATGGGGTCAGAAATCTGAACCCCCCCCCCCCCCACCATAAACCTGCTCACACCACTGGTAATGATGGTGTCGTTTACCAGGAAGATGAAATTAACTATCGTCTGCCTGTTACTTCCGCCTTGTGATTTGAACAAGGTCAAATCAATCCTGCTTCGGATACAGATCTAGATCAACGCGTGTTAACCAATCAGAAAGTACATTGACTGACTCGCTAGTTCGTGACTAAGGAAGTAAGGACTCGGTCACTAATTAAGAAAATGAGCAGCAATTAATACATTACTTAGCAAGTATGGCACCACCAAGAACGTGTGCAGCTAACTATCGCAACCCAGGGCAGATGAGGCCAGGGACAGTAACTCATCTAGCAGAGACAACTCCAAAATCAAACAACTGCTGTCTTGTAGATTGTTTCTGGATGGACAAAGGCTATGAAATCAAATCCAAAAAAAAAAAAAAAAAAAAAAAAAAAAAAGAAAAGCAGGCTGAAATTGCAGTCATTGACATAGACGTCTATATAGCCCGTATAACAGGTTGTAACACAATACTAAATTGTGTTGGAGGAAATCCCGTCCAAAATTACCATTAAGAACGAAGAAGAAGAACGTGTTGTAATGACGCAACCAAGGCTGCCTATGTAGATGATGTTTTGGGTGCCACTCTGTTGCATAAGTTTAGCCAGGTTTTCAGTGCAGGGAATGATGCACAAACATTTTTACTTTCTCGTATATACGTAGTATAGAGAAAGTATTGTAATCGTGCAAAAAAAAAAAATCGAGATTTTTACAAATCTCGACGTTTTACACCTCACTGATACGGAAAAACATAATTTTGCAATCTTGTCCGTATGTCTGTGTGTGTGTGTGTCTGTCCGTGTGTGTGTCTGTGTGTAAACACGATAACTTGAGTACCGTTACAGCTAGGTTGATGAAATTTCATATATAAGTATTTTATCAAAATCGTAGATCCGTATCAACTTTTGAGCGATTTCCGATAACCGGAAGTGGTACTTTTCCTACTTTGAATTTTTCAAAAGCCTATAACTTGAGTACTATTTCAGATAGATAAATGAAATTTCACATGTAAGTAAAAGATCTAATTCTCTACCTTCTGTTAAATTTTGAGTAATTTCCGTTGACTGGAAGTAGTAATTTACGCTACTTCCGATTTCTCAAAAAACTAATGTAAATTTTTAAAGTACTAATAATATTGCGCACTATTATACGCGTTTTTATTCGGCGTTTGCTTGGTGCGCAATGTTTTTTTTATGAGATTCTATTCTATTTTTAAAAGTTTAAGTATTTACAATGGATTAAAAATCATAACTATATCCCCAGTTACCATCCCCTGTTGTTTTATATAAGAATATTCGAGAAAGTTTAGGGGAGATCACTACCGGTTTATTTTACTTGTCCTTGTAATGTTTAATTATACGCATATATTTTTACGTACATATAATGTTTAATTAAATGAATATATTTTTACGTAATAAATGTCTAAGTATATGCATATATTTTTACGTACCTACAATTTTTAATTAAATGCATATATTTTTACGTAATATAATGTTAAATTATATGTATATATTTTTACGTAAACACATTTTTAATTAAATGAATATATTTTTACATAATAAATGTCTAAGTATATGCATATATTTTTACGTACCTACAATTTTTAATTAAATGAATATATTTTTACGTAATAAATGTCTAAGTATATGCATATATTTTTACGTACCTACAATTTTTAATTAAATGCATATATTTTTACGTAATATAATGTTAAATTATATGTATATATTTTTACGTAAACACATTTTTAATTAAATGCATATATTTTTACGTAAACACGCATGCGTTAAACGACCTACTTTTAGTTTAATACTTGTATCAAATGTAGACTTCCTTTCAGTTTTTTCAATAAAAGGAAGCCTTATGTGTAGACTGCAGCTACATTTTCTCTGATATTTATAAGTCGATAGACTACTATAAAAAACGAAGCATAAATACATATAGTTAATGAGTTGTCAAAAAAAACAACAGTTTTCGACTGAACCACTGCCAGAATATATTAATTCTATCATTAGATAAATGCCTGCCCGCACTAAAAAAAATTAAGCCATTCGATAATAGAGCAAGCTCTACGATAAATCTAACAGAGAAAATGTTTCAGTTGGTAATTCTATTATAATAGAGTGCAAAAACATGCGAAATTGAATTTTCTTTTTTAATCTGTGTTTCCATGTAGACGACTTTGAAGGGAGGAAGAGAAATCACCTTCCCCCACCCCCCTCTTCCCACTTCCTTCACCCACACACACCGGACGAAATATAAAATATTTATAATTTATAGAGAAAATATAAACTTTTTTGTTTTATTTAAATATAAGATATAGCCTATATGTCCTACCGCACCCCCCCCCCCCCCCCGAAGAGAAGAGGGAAACAAATTCTGTGACTGGGCATGTGGTTGTCGTTGTGAGGGGACGCAGAGCTCAGCAAATCTAGGTCATCGTGTTGCTTTGTGAGTTGGTGAGTAAGTGGTACTAGTTCCTAGCGCTAGTGTTCTCTTTTTATGAGTTTTGTTATTTGCTTGTGAGTTTTGCTACTTCTTGTGAGTTTTCTTTTCTTATGAGTTGTGTTCTTTTCTTACGAGTTTTATTTTTTTCTGATCAGTTTTCTTCTCTTTTTTATGAGTGTTGTTATTTTTTTATGAGTTTTGTTATTTGCTTATGAGCTTTGTTTTTTATATGAGTTTTATTATTTTCTTATGAGTTTTGTTCTTTTCTTATGAGTTTTAACCTTCTCACAACCAAAAATATGAGTCTTTTATGACTGTCAAAAAACTGTTTTGTCATGTTCCGGTTTTCCCTCTAGGTATAAGGGCTGGTGTGAGTCATTTGAAGAGCTGGTGGGCTGTAGCCTTATCGGATGATTAAATTAAGTGATGACACCATTGGAAGGGATGACACCATTTAAGTGATGACACCATTGTAAGTGATGACACCATTGGAAGGGATTACACCATTTAAGTGATGACACCATTTAAGTGATGACACCATTGTAAGTGATGACACCATTTAAGTGATGACACCATTTAAGTGATGACACCATTTAAGTGATGACACCATTGTAAGTGATGACACCATTTAAGTGATGACACCATTTAAGTGATGACACCATTTAAGTGATGACACCATTTAAGTGATGACACCATTGTAAGTGATGACACCATTTAAGTGATGACACCATTTAAGTGATGACACCATTTAAGTGATGACACCATTTAAGTGATGACACCATTTAAGTGATGACACCATTTAAGTGATGACACCATTTAAGTGATGACACCATTTAAGTGATGACACCATTGTAAGTGATGACACCATTTAAGTGATGACACCATTTAAGTGATGACACCATTTAAGTGATGACACCATTTAAGTGATGACACCATTGGAAGGGATGACACCATTGTAAGGGATGACACCATTTAAGTGATGACACCATTTAAGTGATGACACCATTTAAGTGATGACACCATTGTAAGTGATGACACCATTTAAGTGATGACACCATTTAAGTGATGACACCATTTAAGTGATGACACCATTTAAGTGATGACACCATTTAAGTGATGACACCATTGTAAGTGATGACACCATTTAAGTGATGACACCATTTAAGTGATGACACCATTTAAGTGATGACACCATTTAAGTGATGACACCATTTAAGTGATGACACCATTTAAGTGATGACACCATTTAAGTGATGACACCATTGTAAGTGATGACACCATTGGAAGGGATGACACCATTGTAAGGGATGACACCATTTAAGGGGTGACATCAAATCGAAAAATCATTAAGATGTGAAACATTGCCCTATCTAGTTAAAAGAAATAAAGGGGAGGGGTTATCGCATGTCACCTCATGGAAGCGCCACTGCTGTTGGATGGTGTTGATGAATGCTGTTAAAAACGTGTTCTTGTACACGTTTTTTGCAGATAGCTATTACATTTCCCTTCAGTAAACATAAGTTATAGTAAGTAAACATAAGCTCTAGTCAGTAAATAATAGTTTGTAACTCTGTAGTTATAGAAGATGTTGATTCAATGTAGTAGCTAGGGTTGGTCAAAGATTGTGGTAGTTACTGTGTGGCAGAAAAAGTGGTACACTTTCCTTCTCTAGTGATGTTGGTGGGGACGGTGGGGGAAGAGGGGGGGTGCAACAAATGACTTCAATATAACTATTTAAGGCAATTATTTAAAAGAAAATTCTATTTACAATCAGGTTTTCTTTCAGAATTTTTTCCCGGGGAGGGCGGCACTTATAATTTCAGAAAGAAGGGTGTGGACGCTGTTAGCTTGCCATCTTTCATTTCGTCGGCAGACATCCACGAAAAAATGCCTGAAAGGAACTCTGTTTACGATGTGCTGAAATACCCTATTTAGTATTATTTAGCGTAAGTACTGTAAATAATTGACACACTGCTAAAAAAATGCTAATTTCCTGGGGTAAATTTCAGCCAGTCATTGTTTCGATCCACCAATATTTAAAAAAAAAACCATGTCACACTTTCGGTCGTTCCCTAGGACACTCGATTTTGTAGCTGACAAAGAAAGGTTTACCTCTTCATGTCAACAAAGAAATCATGGGAGACAACACACACACGTTGACATACGAGTAGTCTTTGTCTTCCGCCAAGGCTGGAGTTCGCGGTGGAATCGAATCAATTGTTTGATAGTGGTTTTTTTTTTTTTCGGTGCTGTTCCAAAATGAATGATTTGATGTGCACTAACCATAATTTGTGTAAACTAAAACAAAAAAAAAGTGTCTTTGTTCGACAACGTGAATTATTGATACTACTTTTTAAAAAAAATCCAATTGTTGCCTAGACTAGTATTAACAGCCAAGTGATCGATACACGAAAAAAGCTTAAAAATATCCAGAAAAAGCGTTACGGTAAAGACAAACAATGCCTTTATTTAATTAAGGCTAACGAATAAAAAAATCATTGGTTTCCGAAGAGGGCGCAGGATCACAGAGATTTTATTTACGTCGTAGGTGGGACACCAAATACTTGTATGGGTGTAACACAACAAACACTTGATAAGTTGATGAGTGACCCACGTTTGCTGTGGTAATTCTGAATGGGATTGAGGCTACAGCTTCAGTGTTTCTTCCAGACTTTTTTCTCCGGGGGGGGGGGGGGGGGGGGAACTTGAAATTTCCGGGGGGGGGGGGGGCGGTCAACATTTTTCGGGGGGACGGACACTAGTAGAAGTGTATGTTTACTATATAAAATCCATCTCGTTCGGGGGGGGGGGGGCGGTAGGCGGAGCCCCCCCCCCCCCCCCCCGAAGAGATGCCTGGAAGAAACTCTGTACAGCTTAGTGTGACCGAGACTACATTGGAAGTACATCTGATGCTATGGTATAATAAATCTATAGTGTAGAATAATACGCTAAAACCTTAAAACGTTCCGCTATAAATAGTTGAATGGTAGGCGAGAGCGAGTGTAGAGAAGTATGGGTGTGGAGACAAAGGGGAATGAAGGTATGGGATAACACTGGGGTATCATGGGATGTTACACCATATGGGATCATCCGTACACAACGTCACACTCCCAGGGTGGAGGTCTGACTTTTGTGAAGATGGGGAAGGGGAATTCATAGTTTGTACACACTACTGCATTTTTTAAAATTCGTTTTTGTAAATTGTAATCGGAAGTCAATATGAAGCCTACTCAATATTGACAGAAATAAATCGCTGTTTTTTTTAAAAAAAAACAACCAAGTAAAAAATAAAAATCATTATAAAAAGGACTGCTACATGTCGTGTATACTTCAACTACCTGTCTAAAGGTGAGCAACCGTCGTCAATCAGGCGCAGTGTTCAGCTGACAGGTTCCAGTGTAAAAAACAAAGTGTAACGTGCCAGAATTGTCAGAGATTCTAGTTAATTGTTAAGTTGCATTAACGAGATTGGGGAGTTCTTTTGTATCCAACCATGTAAGTTATTCAGCCGACGTTTGATTTATGTGATAAGGGAGATAAATGATTATATGCATACTAAAAAATAAATCCCTTTTTTATAAGATTTTTAAAGCCTCAAATTGATGATCCCCAACAATATACGAGTCTGCAAAAACAAGCTAACTACAACACACGTGCAGAAAACACAATATAAGAATAAATAAAATTTATTTCATCACACACCCTAAGAGAGCAAAAAAAGGGGAATAATTACATTTTTTTTTAAAAGTGTTCAATGATTTTGCAGCACATGGACAAGAATTTAATTTTGTCTATGGCCACAATTAAATTAAAATCGACTAGACAGTTAAACAGTGCATGACTAAAATATTCTTTAGCAAATGGTGTACCGGGGTGTTTAAACATTTGTACTAGTGAATGTGACTACACATGGCAACAACATTTACAAAGTAAAAAACTTCTATACTCCTGTGGTAGATTCATCAAATAAAATTCCTCTAAATCATGAGATGAGTGATGAAAGTTTTGGATTCTTAAAGCAAAGTTTGGATCTGTCACACTTTTAGTCACAAAACAAAACTGAGTTTAAGAAAAATCAAATTTTTTTTTTCGGTTGAACATCTAAACTTTTATTTTAAAAACACATTCTAGGAGATGACGGGTTGAGAAACGTGTACAAGATGTGAACATCAAAATGTTAAGTTGCTGCTGTTGAGGATGAGTCTGACATTGTGACAGAAGAATCACTAGGTCTTAACGTGCTAGCCTCCCTTCCGTCTGTCTCCTCCAAGATGCCACCTTTCTTCAGTCCCTTGTTTCTCTTGCTGGCTTTCTGAGGTTCATTCTGGGGGTTGACCGAATGCTTGTCCTGCTGGGACTTTTTCGCTGACCGCTGGTGTCTGGTGTTCTGGGCGACGGCGCTGACGTGGGGGAAGAGTTTGGTGATGTTGCCCACCGCCTTTGTTCTGCCCTCTCGAAACACCATTCTCATGTCAGTCTTAAGGTACTCTGGATTCTTGATGAAACGGAACCGTACCGTTGCTTTATCCCCTGTCCTTAGATGGTCTTCTGTCATTGATATTATTGTTGCTGTCTGACGTACACTTCCAACATGAACTAAAATATAAAAGTTTCAATTACACAATAAAGTTCTATCGGTATTCAAAGTGTACAACCAATTTTAATCCAAAATGCACAATGAATATTAATTAATCAGAAATGTACAATGAGTCTTAATTAAAATAAACAGAACAATTAATGTTGCAGAAAGAGCAGTTACTGTTATTTACTACTTAATGGATTAACAAGGAACAATAACCCTTCATCTTAGCTGCTTAGAAGAGTGTATGAGTTGGTATCACTCTCTGTTAAGGGGTCACTTGATGGCTAGGTTAGAATAGTCCGACACAGGGAATAGTGTGTTTGTGAGTTGAGTTTGTGTTTACCCCCAGATTGAATGTGGGTATAACATACATGTGAGAGATAGTAGATGGAGGTTGTTAACTGGGAAGTGTGTACAGGGACATGATGATCAAGTGCTGAAAACATTGTTTTGGCTGGTGTTGGAGTTATTTCACCCTGAACAAACTGACGGCCAATGAACACTCACCCATGGCCTGATACTTGACACTGATTGTTGTTGGGTGGTGCAGGACTAGAATTTCTCCCTCAAACTCCCAGCAAGCTTTTGGTTCTATACGTGGTGACACCATCACCATACCTTTACGGATTGATGCTCTTTTGATCTAGCAAAGCAAACATAAATGTGTACCCCTAGCAGGTTAAAGATAAAAAACTAAGAGCTCAGTTTGCCAATATTGGCAGACACTTATTTACAAGCTTTAAATCTATAATCAATATTTTACTATTTTTGAAGATCAATTAAAAAAAAATACAATAACTTATGTGTACCTTTTTCAAAGCAAATGAGGCAGTCTGTCCACCTCGTACCTCACGAACAGGCATTCTTTTGCGATGTATACTTTTTATTGGCACAGATTGGAACATGCCAAGAGCGTCAGGGCCCAATAATAATGTATCGTTTAGTTTAATGAAACCTTGTAGGAGAGTTCCTGAAACGACTGTGCCAACACCCTAAAAGCAGGAAACAAAAAAAAAATTTTTTCCAAATCAGCAGGTTTTGGACAATTATACTGACATAATAACAAGGGTTTAAATTACACAGAATACATACAGGAACTGTAAATGTGTCGTCTATTTGAAATTCTGCAGGCTGAGATGCATCACATTTCACACGTGTAGACAATAAATTTAAAAACATTTTCAACAAGTCTAGATTCTCCCCAGTAACATTTGACACTTGAAATACAGGACACATCCTAATTAAGATAAATTATTTAATGAACAATTATTATTATAAAAAGAAGCTAATCAATAGTTTGAAGCTAATCTATGAAAATCTTAAAACTGTTATCTGTGTTGTTTGTGGTCCTATATTGATAGATACCAGTAATAATAACAAATCAATTGGAAATGTAAAATTCAGTGTGTACACGCAAAGAAATGAAGTAAAAAGAGATTAAAAAAACACGGAACATACTAATATAAATTCTTAAAAATTGCATGCCCAACATTACCTTTCAGAAGTAAAATTAGTGGCTGTGACCACCACATCATCAGTATTCTGTACTAAAACAGGAATCTTACGACATCCTGGTGATTTGAGAATTCTGGTCAGCAGTTTGAGTGTTTCCTGTAACACGTTGGGTGGGCACATGTCAATCTTCGTCACCACAACAAACACTGGCACGTTCAGAGCTAACGCCAGACCGAGGTGTTCTTTGGTCATGCCTATCACACCTGCATTAGCTCCAATCTAGAAAGGATGGGGAAAATAATTTTAAATCTATTTTAACCATGCAGAGAATAAACAAAAATTATTTAAATCATTTTACTTATTTAAACTAAAGTTATATTGTAATAATTATTTTTTCCAAATGAAAACAAAAAAGTTGTAAATACAATTAGCCATCATGTTTATTAAAATAAAGAAAGCTGAGCCAACCAATTACCATCAACATAGCAAAATCAGGTGCATGTCCAGTCATACCAAACACTGTTGTCTTTAAATATCTTTCATGTCCAGCCAAATCAATAAACGTTACAACCTAGGGATAAACAGTTAAATATTTAAAGCTGTTAGGAAAGACATAAGCTAAACATAAAAAATGTATGCATTATTAAATTTATTAAGACAAAGCAAAATATTTTTTTAAAACTGAACTTAAAACTTTTTATTTATAAACTTGTGTTTTCAGTTTCTGTCTAAACATAACACAAAAGATTGAAGCAAGTAGTTCACCTTAGCTGCCTCTTCACAAATTTTAATCCAGTCGAGATGACCATGTTCAGGTTTGTTGACCACTTCCCCTGCAGCATCAAAGCCCAAGATGTCATTCCCCACACTGCTGGTGCGGCCAGATTCCATCTCATGTTTATGTCTGAAGAGCTTCTGTCTGGCCACACCCCTGCCATTATCCAGCTCCCCATGTGTCAACACACCCAGCAGAGTACTTTTACCTGCATCCACATTGCCTACTACAGCCACTCTATTGGAGTAGATAAAAAATTTAGAGTAACAACAAATAATTAATGATATAAATGATGATATAGCTAATATAGAATGTTTGTTTTTCAAGTACATTAATCCAATTAAAACAATTCATTTAGCCCAACAACTAGGCCCCTAAATATTTATTAATAAAATAATAAAAAACAAGAACAAGTGTCAAGAAAATTATGAACACCATTGTTAGGCACTTAAAGCTTTAACATGATCAGATGAGGACAAGAATAGGCAATGCAAGAAGACAAAAACAGTCTTTCATAAAATGTGAATGAATCTTTTTAATTCTTAAGCTGTGACTTGTTTTAGTTCTAAAATAAGATGTATAAAAATATGAAAGGAAAAAGTTACAAACCTAACTTCCATAAAATCTTCAGAATTCAGCCTTTTTCTCAGAAGAAACTCTGCAACTTTTCCTTCCTCTGCTGTCCTTTCCCTCAGTAAAACACACTCCAAATCAAGAGATTCTGCAATACTTTTTAAGGTTGCAACTGATGCGACATAGTCTTCATCTTTTAAACCTGGTTTGTCTCCATCTGGAAGAATCAAGTTTACTTTACAAATGTGAACATAAAAACAGCAATATCAAGATATGCTTAGACTACTATCTATGAGACATAATACATCACATATTAAATTTTCATAATCAGATGGAGGCATAAACATATTTGAAATGTGTGAAGGTAAGTATAAAATTGAAATTCAAGTTATTTCCCTTTGAGCACACTAGACTTCATTGTTTAATTTTTTTTTTTGAGTACTGAATGCCTACTAATATTGTTGATATTGTTAAATAATGATTCACAGATAGATGCTTTATCATCCAGTTATTAATCTATTGGCTCTGTCAGCTACATATCTATTTTTGTTTAAGTACTGTATAACTTACAAGTCCCAGAAGAAAAATAGAATAGTAACAAAGCTAACCCCCTGTTCCAATTTCATATATGGTTTCTCCTTGTGTATCCATTATCCTAGTTCTTATGTCTTCCATAAGATTGTCATACTCTTCATTACTGGGACTTACAAGAGCAGTCTGAAAAAGAACACAGCAATTCAATTAGGGGTATTGTATAAAATGAATAATCATTAGAAATCGTATTATCTAGGTATATTACAAGTGTTATTTACAGCTTAAGAAATAAACACAGTTGGGTTGGGTTTTTTTACCTTGCATGTTAGTGTAGACATTTCTAATTCCCCTAAATCTGGACCAAAGAGTCCACCACCATTTTCATACTCAGGTGTTTGAACTTTTTCCAAGTCCATTAATGCTGCCATTTTTCTTCAACTACTAACTCAGTACTGCAAGATAACACTTAATCTGTTGCAATTATTTCATCAGTGTTTGACACTTGTAAATAAAATACAGCACAATTTTAAAATGCGATCACATGTTTGTACTGAGACAGTTCCTTTAAGCCAACCTGAAAGTATAAAGAAATGTACAGTGATTTAGAATTAAAGTCATGATACAAATTCAACAAAAGCAAGCATGATTACTTATCATATCACCTATTTTGATGAGCTTAAACTTATAATGTATTCTGTTGATATTGTATGGTTTGACCAATACAGCTCCCTGTACTCCTGTACATAGTAGACCATACTACATGTAAAATTTAAATAACCCACAGTATTGTGCTTCAGGTGTTTATCATCTTCAACTGGACTGGACTAACTAGGCTACTGTCAGTAGATCTAACAGTACTGTGATACTACAATCAGATGCTGATGTCACTTCATTAGGCCAGATTTGATAACTTATTTTACATTTCAGTTTCACATTGTTGTGCTTAATAATTCTTAAATGACTTAATTTTTAAATTATGTCATTTCAGAATGGTCATCATGACTGCTTCTAAATATAACATCAGTGAATAACATCCAAGAACTTAGTATAATTAATTAACAGTAGGCTACAGTTGACAGTTTTAATAGTAGTTTATGACAGTCCGGTGACTACACCAGTTGAGTTTAAAAAATCATTTTTTTTTTATATTTCCCTTTTCACTCCCTATAACAAAGTAAACATAACGTAGCAGAAAAAGCCCTAGATTGAACCCGCAAATTTAGCATTTATCATTTTTAAACCACAACTTGATGCAACACACTCGAAACTTTTGCATTACGTGATACTATAAATATCCTCATCAATATTGAACAAGGCTAGCATTTTGGTAACTTTAAGTTTTGCTTCACCGTGTCATCATACATATTTCAGGAAGTAGATGTAGTACCGAGTAAAATAAACAAACAAAAGTATACCTAAAATATATAAAACGATTGATATAAAACTACGTAATATAATACAATATTATGATTTTAAATAATGAACAGACAATACTTTGAAATTTATACAATTGAATCATTATATAGTTATATAGACTAGCTCTAATAACTAGTTCTAGCAATAAAGTGTTGTACCGAAAATTTAACCATTCTTTCTCCAGAAAACGATTAATTACGGACCTATTTCCAATTGAATAATATAAAGCCTAGCTTAGAAAATAATAAAATTAGATTCCAGATTAAATAATTTTAGATTCTAAATGTTTAAAACCAGCAGATAGCCTTTTGGATGTTGTTAAAATACTTGACAAATGGTATTATTTCTTGGCCTAGCTTAGCTAGGATTATCATTCATATATATTTATATAATTATAATCATTAGAATTTAGGTAATTTAATTTATTAGACTAGATTAATGATTAAAGATATTTGCTTTTACACGAACGAATACACTACAGTACAGTAACAGTTCACTGCACATACACATTGACTACACAATGATTCACATTTATTAATAATTCTGATTTACAATGATATAATATAGACTAGACGTCTAGATAGATTCTATTATTACTAGCTGCATACCCGTGCTCCGCCTCGGTAAATCTTTTTTAAATGTACCAACTAAGCCAACTTGGGAACAGAACAAAACTAAACACAACACAAAAGAAGACACAACACAACCACAAAAGAAAACACAAATGCAACACACAAACACAAAAGAAAAAACAAACACAAATAAAAACAAATGAAAAAGCCAACACAATGCAAATGCAAACGTGAAAAAACACAAACAAAAAAACAAGCACAACACTCACAACATAAACACAACTTAAATGCAAACATAAACGCATAGTGCTCACAGTTTAGCCCGTGGCGCTAAATGGCACCCTGTCCAAGCGTCGGTGGACACACCTGATTCAGTGAATGACTATAAAACCCCCAGCTTGTCAGCAAATGGAAAGTTAGATTAATAATTAGTAAACAGTATGTTCAGTGTATAAAATAAATAAAAGGCATTATTTAAAATATCCGTGTTTTACCTACCATATTGCACTTTATCAATTCATGCATTTTTTGTCACTACTTTAAATTTAAAAAATTTGCTATAGAGATTCATGACTAAAACCATTGCGCACCTAATGAAAGTGTTGATGCGTCTATAACAGTGTGGAATAGTTGATTAAAAATTATAATTAGTAAACAGGATGTTTAGTGAATAAAATAAATAAAAGATAGCGTTTTATCAATCCATGCTAATTATAATATTCCAACAATAATGTCCTCTTACAATATGTATCTGCAAATTTGCATTCACATTTAGCTAATTATATTATTCCAACAATAATTCCCTCTTGGAGTTTTTGCATTCACATTTTTGTATTAGCGTGAGTTGAATTTATTTTTAAATTACCTCCCTTGGCAATATTACAAAACAGATTAATTAATTAATTCGACCCTACTATTATTAAAATGTATCCACTATTTCTAGGAATCAAAACTAAAATGATATTTGACATTGATCCGTTTAATATGTCTTAGCGATTTGCGTGTATTTAATATTTACTTTAGTTTTTGCGAAAGATTAAAAACAGTGGCAACTATAAAATAAATTTAAGTCATTATATAAACAAACCCTACTCTATTTCTTATAATAAGACACTGAGAAAAAATACTAGATCTATCTAATCCCTGTAGATCTATCTATAGATCTACTTAGTCTATACTAATTAATACATGATGAGATGATTGATAAGTCACAATGATGGCATCCCTTGCCTTAGGCATTAAAAAAATTAATTTTAATAAATATTAAATAAGTAAGAAATTAAATTCATATTATTAGACTACAAGCTGACTCGCAGCATATCATACATTGCTGTTTAGTTGTTTTATTTTCTACTTTTCAGTACTTCATAGTTAGTGACACTTCCCTCCATTTCCCCCCCCCCCCCCCCCCCCCCCACGTGAAAACAGCCATCCTTGATGACAGTTTATGGACGACAATGATAAGATCAAGCAGAATTTGTTATTACCTCCCATTAGTTTCAAATAGTTTAAAAGCTAAATTATTTGCCCCTAATAGCCGGCTCTACGATTGTGAACATTCTTGGTGACCCTTAGCTCACCAGAATGGTGGGGGTAGAAGCTATATGCCTAAAGAGCAGGGGAGTAACGGCATGCGTTTACATGGTGGTGTCTCGCATGGTCCCCATGTAGATTAGACTATAATTAGACAAATGTCAAATCCAGAATTCTCAATCACACATTCCCTTCCCTAACCCCCTGAGTTAGGCCTAGGGCCTAGACTTAAAATTTAAAATGAATAATTACTAAATAATAAGGGCCTAAGAAAAGTATTGGTTTAAAATTAAAAAAAATTTTTTAAGCTAGTAGCCGTGATGTTGTAAATATTAAATAACAATAGGGCCTAAATAACAAAGTGACTACTCAGAAGACGAAGCTTCTTCCCCCAGGGCTAGTTTGGCTGGTAGAAGATACAAAACACAATGACCTATAGATGCACAATTGTCTCAAATTAAATACTATTAACTTAACAGCTGTGCAGTTAATGAAATTTTTAATTAGTCTTTTATAGCTGCACAATGGGAGCAATTTTCCTTTTTATCCTAATTCTTCTGACAAAACTAGATGTACCGTGTGTTCAAGCAGTTGCGCTTTGGGGGGGTTGTCATTGGATGAGGGTTCCTAGTATAGTTGTGTAGTATATCTTTTAAAGGGCTCTAGACTATAGTTAAGTATAATTTTTTTGAAAATCTATTTTAATAGCCTATTTAAATCTACTATTTAAGTATTTATCGAGTTAATTCCTGTCTTATCAAGACAACACAGGCCTAAACAACAAACATTTAGATATTAAGTTAAATAATTAAGAGAAAACAGGTCATTGTAACATTATACACATGCGCATCTTCTCCGGCTAGAATCGGCCTATAAATGATATAAAACATAAACTCATAAACCCTCCCCCAAATGCTTCTGATGCTCATGCTAAACTTTGTTTTATTGTGAACTACTCTTCACTTTGTCTATTGATTATCTATATATATAATTCTCTTCTGGGAGCCGTTAGGAAACAAGCTGCAAGCGCCTCCTTGCAGTCCCCTCTCTTTCTCTCTATCACTATCACTACCACCCCCATCCCACCCCCACATTGTCTGGCGTGAGCTGTGGTCACGCTAAACGTAAATGTTTACCAGTAGAGTCGGGTTTCTATTAGGGGCAGATAATTTAGTTTGACTTTAAACTTACAGGAGGTAACTAAGAAATAACTAAGAGGAGGCTGCTTTCACGGGGGGGGGGGGTGTAGGGTCGGGGTTAGGGAAAAGGGGGGGTGTTAGTGTTTTAAAGCAAATATTTTCAGTGGCAGCATTGGTACTGTCGAATTCACAAAATATGAATTACTGAAAAGTAGAAAATAAAACAACTAAATAGCGGCGTATGATACGCTGCGGGTCGGCTCGTATATATAATATTAATACAACACCCCAGTTAAATTCCTGTCAGATCATGCAGGCTAGGCAAATAGTAGGCAATTTGAAATACTGACAATATCTTGAACCTTGTAGCCAACTATTAAAATAGTTAGGGCCTAAATAATTAGATGTTAATTTTTTGTTACTTTAATATTTTACATGAATTCCCTGTCATAATATATAATCATTACTCATTAGGCCTTCATATTATTAATATAAAATATTTTGTATTAGAGCTGATAGATTTAACTTATTTTTTTCAGTGAACAACATGTTACATTGAACTTAATTCTGTTATCAAATGAGAGTAATTCCTTTGTTTTAGCAAAATGGGAGAGAAAGCAGTAGAAAGTGATGGTAAACTGTATCATGAAAGACAAGTTAAAGAATTGTGTGCTTTGCATGCTTTGAACAATCTTTTACAAACCAAGCAAGCTTTCACCAAAAAGGATCTTGATGACATATGTAATAGGTATGTAAATCATCACAACATTAAGACTAGTATTAGGAGCTTAACCAACCAGAATAAATTTACTTCTTTTCATCATAGTGTATAGCTAATTTAGCATCCTAATTCAAATTATTAGGGTGTTTTGGATGTAAAAAGAAGTTAAAAATCAGTGTTCTTTGTGGAGAATTATGTTAAATATTTTATTTTTCTTAAGGTTTTAGCTATGCTGCTGTAAATAAGTAAAGTTTGTAATTACAAACACTCATGTTTTTAATTTTAGAGTTTGACTACGTTTAAAGGTCAATTGTTAACTTGAGTCTTTAGATAATGTAATTGAAACCATCCAGCTATTACGGGGTGCTTGACATATTTAGGGAGAGTTAAGATAGCTAGGTATTTTCTATGGTGTCAACCACAGAAATAGAAACAAACCTACCTATTTACAATTACATCGTAACTTACGTGTACTTTAAGTCTTGTATTAATCATGTTGTTCTCTATATTGCCCAGGTTATCCCCCGGAACTTTTATTAACCCTCATCGAAGTATGCTTGGACTTGGAAATTATGATGTAAATGTTCTAATGGCGGCATTACAAGAAAAAGGATATGAAACAATCTGGTTTGATAAAAGGAAGTGAGTTGCCTACAATCTAAATAAAATATTAATAGCGCTGGAATGACTTGTAATTTTATTTGATTTTCAAGTTGTGTCTCCATTAGACCCTAATTTTTGCAGTCCGTGCATTCGAATTAATAATGTTGTGTGGTAAAAATGTGTAGGTTTATTTTAAATTATTAATGTATAAAAACTATTTATTTTAACAGGGATGTAAGCATCTTAGCTGCTGAGAGAATAATGGGTTTTATCCTCAATACACCTACAGATTATAAACTGGGATTTGTGAAACTTCCAATACATCGCAAGCACTGGATTGCTATTCGCTGGCTTCAAGGAAAGTATATGAACCTGGATTCGAAACTTGATTCACCTTCAGAAATAGGAGATCAAAATAGTTTGCTTGAATTTTTAAGGAAAGAGCTGAGTAATGGGGAAAAGGAACTATTACTTGTCGTAGAAAAAAGTGTTTATGAAGATTCCTTGTGGCGTAATGATAGTCATAGTTTAACTAATTCAGACCCTTTGTACTCTTCATCCTCCGCGCCTAGATTACCCACTTCAAACAATTCTGCTGCGTGCAATGGCACTAATGGTTCTCATTGTGGTGTACATGATAGTGATAGCAATTCAAAATTATGCTGTGATACAAAATTACGTGGACAACCAATAAATACTCTCATTTCAAGTTGACAATTGTCTCTTTTTAGAAACTTGTGTTAAATGTATTTGTTATAAAAAAAGATTCAGGACTTGAAAACTGATTTCTTGCATTTCCACTTTTATGTGATTCATTCGTTTAGGTCAGTAAAACATTGAATAAGTAATAATTAGAAAAAAATATCTGTAAAAATAAGTGCTTTTTTTCTCTTGTGTAGTTTATATTCAGCTTGAGTAACTATTTAATGTGCAGTTCTTCCAAAC
The DNA here is from genome assembly GCF_028476545.2 of Physella acuta. Lineage (NCBI taxonomy): Eukaryota > Metazoa > Mollusca > Gastropoda > Physidae > Physella > Physella acuta. The sequence continues at coordinate 80,919 of NW_026732852.1, read as the reverse complement.
AAAATATGCTACTAGATTGAAAAAAATATAACAATTTTATGTATATTTTTTTTGCATAATAACAGCATTCAATGGATGAGGGAAATTTCTGCTTGTTGTTATCTTTAAGTGCTTTATTCTCAGCCTAAATGTTAATTGCAACTGCGTGATGGCTGGTTCAATTGAGTTATATTTTGTCAACTGTAGCTTGTTATTTCATACGGTTTTGGCTTGACTTTTTTGCTTCATACCTAGGATATAGTTCTGCATATGAAGTAAACAAACACTGTTACTATATTACATTGATTGCATCACTATGCTTTCACAGTTATTGGCTAATGAAAAAGTTTAGCAATTTATTATTATTCTTGTTCATTAAAAATAATATATAATCCTCTATTTGTTTAGTTCCTTTTTGGTTTAAAGGGTGGGCAACAAAAAGTCTTAGATGTGGTTTATTTAATGAGTCTCCTTCTTTCAGACTTAGTTTATATGTAATAGTTAACACACCATAAAATTACTAACAATGGTGATCATGAATAGTGATGCAATTAATTTCTAAAAATAACATTTTGTGAAAAGTTAAGTGAATGTCAACTGATAACATTTAATTTTTACTTTACATTATACAATTACATCAAACACTTTCTTTTGAAACTTAATTATGGTGACCTTATGTTTTGATTAATAAACAAAATTCATTATGACTTGCCTTGACCTTCTAATTAAGATTATGTTAATTAGTATATGCACAACTAGTTAGGGTATGGTAACAATGAGCAGAGAATGGATCATTTCACTCAAAATGACAACACAAATCTTGGAGCAGTGGATTCACTAGTATTTGGGGGGAATTACTGACAAATATAAATTTTTTAACATATTAGTGCTGAAAATTGTGTTTTTCTTTTTGAAGTTTTGTTACAAGGAAGGGGGATGTTAATGTAATTTTGGAGATTGAACTCTTTCTGATGATAAGGGGTAAAAATTCACTAAATTTGTGTGAGATGACCTCTGAACTTTTTCTTCATGTTTTGTTTTGTTTACAAATGTCAGCATTGTCCTTATTTCTGGCAGCATTTCTATTAGCACAGAGGTTCCTTAGATTAGAAACAATGAGGTGCCTTAAAATTGTAAAGGAATAATGTGCCTTCCTAGGAGTAGTGAGGGAAATGTGAAATAACAGCTTTAAACCAGATGAAAAGTAGGAACCTCTGTTTGACGTACCTCTCAGTGATAAGCAAGAAATGTTTTTCTACCTATTTTAACCACATAGTGTATGTATATATAATTTTTTTTTAAAACTAATTTGAAATAAATTTTATACATTTCAATTCAGTTAAAATGTGTTGGCCTTCTGTTGCTTAATATATTTTTTATTATTTGTTTTGTAGAACTTGGTTGGGTAAGAAAATTGTAACTTCATTGATAGACGTACCCTGCTCTCTTTTAATTAATTTCCTTTTGTAGTTTTGAGAAAGAAAAAAAAACAACTGCTGATCCTTTTTGCTATTTTAGTTATGGCAGAATAATTTGCAAAGAGAAAAATTTCATATCGATCTCCTGCAGTTACGAAATAAGAAGCAAACTGATATTTTAAAGTTCCCTTTTGAATCTGACTATGCACGGAATTCACCTGTTTCTGTGACCTTGGCAGGGACAGTGTGGTCAGCACTCTGTCCGGCCGTCCTTTCTATTGTGATTCAGGAACCCATCAGAACTGGGTGAACTCAGGTACATTAGTGGACTTGAACCAGGATTCAAACTTGAGACTTACGGGTCAGCAGTCATATGCTGTACCATTCGACCATGCCGTCCCATCAAAGCATAAAGACTAAAAATATTTCTACATCCTTTATTTTGAAATCTTACAATTAAAAGTATTAATAACATGCTGGCAATCAACAGGAGAACAAAAATACAAAGTACACAGTACAGTGTCATGGTCTAAATTAAACAGGGACTGATGAAATAAACCTTTAGCCAGCCGTTTGTATAAACTTTGACAATCTAATACTGCGTTTACATTTGCAACATGTATAATATACATGTCTAGAAAAAAAAAAACTTCGCTATAGGGCCTAAGATAAAAGGGGAGCCTACTCACTTATTGAGAAGTTTTTTTTCTAGACATGTATAGTATACATGTTGCAAGTGTAAACGCGGTATAATGGTGCTGAGTGAGTCTCCTCTAACTGTGAATCACACAACGTGCCAATTTAATTTGCAAATTTCAAAAATTGCCTAATGTAACAATAAAAATTATACATTTTATAATCTAGTCCTTTATTTTAATAAATAATACATTTTTTTGGTAAATAAGAAAATATTAAGTGTAGGAACTTTGACATAAAAGGTATTCCTGTAAGTTGAATTTATTTATTCCAAATTACGAGCAGAATTATTGCACAGTGTCTTACTTCATACATATTTAATATAATGAGTACATTTCAGTTTTTAATGCCAGCATAAGGGAATTATTAAAAATTGGCCAACTTTTAAAATATTTCAAATGTTTAAAATTGAGATTAATAAAGCAAAAAGTGATTAATGTTCATTGTGCACATTGAACCTTAAAATTACCATATTTTTTAACCTTTAAAAAGGAACCATTGATATTCTTTGTATTGACAATAATAAGGCAGGTGATGTTAGGTCAATTGGTAATCTTTTCTAGAACATACAGTAGTTAACATTAACTAAGACTAAAGCCATGTTTTTTCCTAGTTTTTCTAACATCATCTATTTCTTGGTACAGTAATCAGATATGAAGAATGGCTCAGTGATGTATTGTGATAATATACACAAATGTTTCTTCATCAGTACATTCTAAGAATAAACCTGACATCACTATTTTGGTTTGTTGTATTCAACAATTTTGTGCGGCCATGCTATGTTCAATATCCAGAGCTATTGGGTCTCCATCCAACACTGAACATCTAACCACTTGACCTGAGCTATTTACACAACTCTGACATTTACACATGATAGATTCTTAAAGAAAGAACTTTTTAGATACAAAGCTTGGTCACTGGGCTAACACACTGAACTGCTGGACACACCTTAATTAAACAAACCATTGGATGATATTAATTAGAAAATAATTACTTTTATTTTAACAGTGTGTTCTTTTGTTTACATAACACATCGTACAAAACACAAATGTAATCTACATTAAAATGTAAGAATATACAATGATTATCTAAGGAGGGGTTATAAAAAAAAGTCGTACCTTCAAAGCTAATGTACACATTTCACAGCCAAGTGATAAACTTTTGTTTTTATTGTACTTCATTAAGACATTGATCATTACTTACATTAGTTGTGGCTAGAGTAGCACAGTTTAACTTTAAGATTTTTTAAAATATCACACACATTGTATAATAAATTATATAACTGAGATTTTTTAAAATATCACACACATTGTATAATAAATTATATAACTGATATCATTCATGACATGAATAAACTAATATTTGGCTGTTATAAGCACACATTGTTTAATAAATGTCATTTCTGATAGAGTTTAAACATTATGGCACAAATAAAGAAGCTGAAGATCACTGAAAAATATTCACTTTAGAAAACATTCAAGGGAAATAACTTGTTCAAATTAAAGGTTTAATATTGTTTTTACAATGGTACATTAAAATATGTAATAATGTAATGTAATTCCAACTCATATCATGCCCGTACTCAAAAGCCATTTTTTGATTGTTTGTGCATGTGGTTTATTTGTTAACGAGCCGGTATTGTTTGGTCCCCAATATGTCACTGAAATGTTTTTATCCAGTGATGGGTGTAAGTATTAATTTTTTAGATTAAAAAAAAACAAAAAAACTTATCATGGTTAATGTTTAGAGTTTAGAGCTAAAATTTACAAAGCTACTTGTCTCAAAAAGCTAAGAGCAGTCAGCTGACTTTGTGATGGCACTTGCCCATTAAGATTATTAAAGATAAAAAAATTTGTCAGCATGTTCAATCCAATCAGTATAAAAAAATAAAGTGTATCAAAGAGTAGCACAGTTTTTTAAAAAATTCAACAAGGTAAGTGATTCAAAACATGGACACCATAACATTTTCACAACACAAACATGTTTGATGTTTTGTGCAGCTAAACAATTTAACTAACAGACCAAGTCTAGTTTATATAGCAACCACATAGCATTCATTATTTACTTAGTAAAAAGTTACGGATTTTCACAGCTTTCAACATAAAACTGTTGCAGTTTACATACTATACATAAGAAAGGTTTGATTTATAATCCTTGGTAATGCACATGACCACTTTCATCTGTTCTTACTGCAGGGCTTTCAGGGGCTGATATCGGCACTGTTGTTGTAGAGTTGCTTTTTCCTTTTTTTCCTTTCTTACCTTCATCTTCAACCTTGTCTCTAAAATTTCATAAAACAAACAAGCTATTGTTTAAGACTTGCATTAAAAAAGAAAAACTGCTTTTTATTTCTTAATGCATACAAGAAATTGTTTGAGACTTAAAGAAACTGCTTTAATCCTCCATCATTCTTAAAACTTAATGCAACATAAGTATATTTATATTTGTTAATCTTATTAATCAGTATGCATTTTTATTATACCCACAAATGTATATAGAACTTTTGAAAAAATGTAATAGTGGAATGGGACAGTTGGGTATGGTAAAGATATCTAACACCAATTTGACATTATTTGAGTAACTATCTTCAGTTTTTAAGACATTACAACTTGCTAGAAGTTCTAATCATTTACACTAAGTGTTATAACAGTAGAGCCTTATGTGGTGGCGTAGATGCAGGTGTAGGATAGACAGTGTACGTGACGGAGACGATCGACGAAGCACGGGTTAGAATTAGATTGTAATTACGGGCGACATCATTGTGGGGGGTAGGTGTAGCAGACACGTATCTAGTTAGCCTTGGTGACCGGAATGGGGGTAGTTTATTAGCAGGGTCTGACATTTTAATCAGGTACGACAGAACTGTGGCGACATGCAAATTAGGTTAGACCGGATGGGGAAGACAAAGAAGTGAGGACGATGAGGGTTAGGAGACAGTGGAATCTAGGCAGTCGAGGTTGAGACCATTGTAGTGAGAGGACGGATTCAAGTGTAGAGTTAGGGAACAGTGTAGGGACAATAGTGTAGGAAACCTTGAACAGTAGGTGTAGGCAACAAATATATATTGTGTGAAGCATCGGATGTATAATAAGTAAAATATTGTGAATCAAACTGATATTCGAGTTGTATTATTTACTGTACGGATATGAGAGTTCTCGTCCTCGTCACAGTAGTAAATATATGTTCGTGTATAAGAAGGAAAGTAATAAAGTAACAAGAATAGAGAAAGCAAGCAATTTCCCCCCACCACATATTGGTGGAGCACAGTGGTTCGTAATCCGTACAGAAGTGTTGTTTGAACTTTGATCTGACCAGAAGTGATGGTTGCAACATATTGTGTCTATCAGAAGTGCTACAAGTTATTGCAAGGAAGCAAAGATAAGTACCTTCCTCTAATTTTATTCAAATAACAGGGATTTTAGATCCTGTGCTGGATATTATACCAGTATTTTTGTTTATTGTTTTGTATTTGTCTATCAGTAATTAGCTTTTATAGGTTTGTTACTCTTAAATTGGCTGAGGCTTCCTAATTATAGGACACTTTGGGTGTAGGCCTGCTATTTAAGAGGTACATATTTATAGTTAGCTGTATCACGTAATGTTCGCATTATCGTGTCTATAGTCTATAGTGTAACTCATGTCTTCTATATAACCTGTCACGTGTTACTACTGTGGTAGGCTACATTTATTTTTACTTTCGTCCATTTATGTGTATCGTCCTGTTCAGTTAGAGTTATTTTGATATCTCTTTTTTTTCCACGCATCACCTATATTACATCACACTAAAACATGCCTCCATTTAATGAACTTCTAAATAAAACTAAGCCCGAGTTAGGCTTAGCATATACCATGACCGACTGGGCCCAACTATGCAAAGTAGGCAAGTCATTAGAAAAAAGCGGCGCTGAACTAGAAGCGTGGATGAATGAGAAGCATAAAGCTGATCAAGAAGATGCAGAGAGACTAGCAAAAATAGATGCAGACAAAGAAACTGAGAAAGCAAAAGTAGAGGCTGACAAAGCTATTCAATTGGCTAGAATAGAGAAGGATAAAGAAGAAGAACTACGTCAATATAAATTAAAGTTAGAGAATCGGTCACAGCAACCTAAACACCATGAGTCAACGCTACAACAAAAAGCAGAGCTACCTAGATCTACTTATGAATATTACTACGATTCAGATGACTCATACAGTGAATCAGAGAGCAAGCCTACTACAAAAATTGATACGCCACACTCAGTTAAAGAAGATACCACAACAGACCACAACATGCAGATGAACTATTTGCGACAAAAGAACTACTACAATGTTCGATGCTACTACTGTAATAGACCAGGTCATAAAAAGATAAATTGTAAAAAACTATATTATGATAGACTCCAGCGGAATATAGAGCAGAATAGACGTCAATACAAGAGACCAATTTATAGATCAGCATACATGACATCTTTTAGTGAAGCCAGCAACAGGAAAGACACATTTACAGCCAAGATTAATAACAGATTTTCACGAGCTATAAGAGACACAAGATGCTCTACAATAGCGGTTAGAAGCTGCTTTGTTAGACGACATCAATACACAGGCAGAACACAACATGTCCAGAGTTCACGAGGCATAACATATGTTTGGCCAACAGCTATAATCCAGATTAGCACGCCATCAGCAACAAGAACAGTAGAAGCTGTTGTGTTTAGATATGGTCCACACGATCTTATCATAGGCAACATCAGAGGTGTCAAACAATTTCAAGTTGAGAATGACATGAACCATACAACACAAGTAAGAAGCAAACAGGCCGACACACAAAGTTCTATCGAACCGGTAGACAGAACGATGTACGATCTACAGAAAAGAAGTAATAATTTGGTGTTAGACATGAACACAGTTATTGAAGAGTTGTCTAAAAAAATCACAGAAATCGGCTCAGTTGTTCTCAGTTTGAGAAAACAGAATGATCAACTTAATGACAGATTGCTCAGATTAGAGAAAAAAGTCAACAATGAAAATGAAGAATATGTCCTAAATAATTCAATTGGTGAGAGAGCTTACTACTATTCCTGGTCAGCACTTAATCAGATAATGTCAGAAGTACAAGAAACTACAGAGCCTAAAGAAATGACCTGCACACGAGTACAAGACAAACGACGGACCTGTTCAACCCTAACCTTAACCTAGCGCCCCATGTGCTTTACCCCATGACGGATAGAACTTGGACCACGCGCACCCCCTTACGAACGGTTTTGAACAACGTTTACACAAGGATTAACAAGTAAAGTAAATTCAAGTTATCAAACAGTATGATATAAGTCGTCGAAAATATCGGCGTGAAACGATGGGTCACTTTTGATGTTACAGAAAAAAGATGTTGTCATTACATAGTATAATGAGAGTTGCTCCATTATAACCATAAAGAGAAGAATGTCTTAAAGTTTCCATGAGAAGTTGAATATTTATGATTATGCACAGTCTACAGTCACAGGCAGAGAGCTGCTCCTGCACTACAGATATGTGACACGCAAAGCACACATGTCTTTTCTTTATTTGTATCTAATATAATTCTGTTGGAAGACCCATTATGTAGTTGATGATTATTATAATGTAGTTAGTATTATTGTTGATGATTATAATGTAGTTACCATTGTTGTTGTTATGTAGTGTGTCGTGGACAAATAACCAGCACATCAAAATTTGGTGGGATTATTTTTATAAGAGGAAGGTTATTTGTCTGACGGGCACAAACAACGCTAACGAGGCATATGTTTAAGACGACGTGTCAATTCATATTTTCTCAGAAACAACCATGAGAGACAGTCTGATGTGACGTATCCTTGCGCTGCCGCCCTCGCCAATGTCATCGTAAAACTAACTCGTCGACAACAAATACCAAGTCTCTAAATTTGCTACAGCAAACGACAACACATTTACAAGGACAAATACACATAACGTCATCAAGGACACTACAACATAAGCAGATCAGCCGAACAACACATCGACAGGAGCAGTTCCTCAGATCAACACATCTACAGGAGCAGGTCAGCAGATCAACACATCGACAGGAGCAGGTCAGCAGATCAACACATCGACTGGACAAGCAGAAACAGAACTTTGTGAAATATCTTTTAAGCCTGAGAATCCTTGCGCACGGTCGCGTTCAGTTTTTCGACCAGGCCGCAACGGTCAATTAAGTGTGTTTATCAGTGAAAAAAAAAAAAAAAAAAAAATTTATAGGGATCAATCAATCAAAGCTTAATGAAAACAACGGATGTTTAAGAACTGTGACATTACTTGATTGTTGAAATGTATTACTATGTGAATTACTATATTATGAGTGTATTGATATAATATGTACTTTATTCATCGTTGTATGTTACACAGTTATTGATACAAGTTACTAACTATAGAAAAAAAAGCTAATATAATTAGCTTTTTATTTGAAAGGGGGGAGGAATATGTGGTGGCGTAGATGCAGGTGTAGGATAGACAGTGTACGTGACGGAGACGATCGACGAAGCACGGGTTAGAATTAGATTGTAATTACGGGCGACATCATTGTGGGGGGTAGGTGTAGCAGACACGTATCTAGTTAGCCTTGGTGACCGGAATGGGGGTAGTTTATTAGCAGGGTCTGACATTTTAATCAGGTACGACAGAACTGTGGCGACATGCAAATTAGGTTAGACCGGATGGGGAAGACAAAGAAGTGAGGACGATGAGGGTTAGGAGACAGTGGAATCTAGGCAGTCGAGGTTGAGACCATTGTAGTGAGAGGACGGATTCAAGTGTAGAGTTAGGGAACAGTGTAGGGACAATAGTGTAGGAAACCTTGAACAGTAGGTGTAGGCAACAAATATATATTGTGTGAAGCATCGGATGTATAATAAGTAAAATATTGTGAATCAAACTGATATTCGAGTTGTATTATTTACTGTACGGATATGAGAGTTCTCGTCCTCGTCACAGTAGTAAATATATGTTCGTGTATAAGAAGGAAAGTAATAAAGTAACAAGAATAGAGAAAGCAAGCAATTTCCCCCCACCACACCTTACTTGAAAAATGGCAGATATGATATAAGCTTTTCCTTGGTGGCCATATTGGCAAGTTGGTCATTTTTTTCTGTCATTAAGTTGATTATGTTGCGTAAATAGGCCTGAAATAGTTGGCGCCTGCTTTCCACCAGTTTTGCTTCCTAAATAAATAAATATTTAGTCCATTTGTTTAATTCATTATCAATAAGTAAATACTTAAAACTATCTATTACAATATCTGTCTGACAAAAAGCGATTTGTATGCCATATTCACATAAATATCTTAAGTGAGTAAATTTTACATTAAATTGTGTGTTTTACTACTATGGTGATTAACTACAATAGTGTAGTTTAGAAAGGGAATAATAAAGAGTCTCTTTTAAAATATAGTGTATTTTATGTGTGTTTCTATAAAGGTAAAAAAAATGCAGAACAAAATTATAACATGTCATTCACACAACACCACAGCAAGCTGAAGCAACCTAAACTAAGATCCACCAACCTTTTTTCCAATTGCTTTTTTGGGTGGGAAGTCATATTTGCCTACAATGGGATAAACTTTCTTCAGTCTCATATGCAGATCTAGAAACTGGGAGTAGCGCCTGTAAACATTCCATTCCTCATCTCTGATACGAACATAAACCTTGGGAAAAAAACATTTGTCTATTTAACAGCAATCGGACAAACACTATGAAAGTAGGTGATCATTTTTATAACTATTAGTTTTTCCTGCTTATTTTGATGCTCTACATTAACTAGCACACCTGAGAAATCTATTATGATAAGTCTATTTTAATTTTTCTCACAACAAAATTAGATACTTTCTAGACTAGAGCACATTCTTATTTACTTTTTTTAACACGTTTTTATTAACTCAGCTTCGCGTGTGTTTGTTGTTAAAATTGACATCGAAAATTAGCCCACTTCTGATTGCTCTATAGATCTAAAATTTGGCATGCAGGCTACTTTCGCCTAACAATTTCAGATGCAATCATAAAAACTAGCAATTAGAGACCATAATTAGCTTAATTTAATTACGCCCTAAGGACCATAAAATTGAGGACATGATTTCTAAAGATACCGACAAGACTGGAGGCCTATTGACACAGTTACTTCGGCCCCAATCGATGTGAGCGCGCTGGCCGTGATCGTATAGTGGTTAGTACTTCGCGTTGTGGCCGCGACAACCCAGGTTCGAATCCTGGTCGCTCAAGATTTTTAGTCCGTGTATTTATAAACACTTAGTCAAGTCATACTTAATCAAGTCATTAGATAAAGTAGAAAATAAACTATATAAAAAACTTTTTTAAAAACCACGTTTTTCATGTGTAGCAACGGACTAAAAAGGAGAAAATAAAATACTTAAAAAAAACTTTTTAAAAAACCACGTTTTTCTTGTGGACTAAAAAGTAGAAAATAACTATTTACATACATTTGATGACAAAAAACGTGGGTACGTTCACCATCAAATTTCCCGACCCATCTGCCCGACCCACGTTTTTTGTCATCAAATGTATGTAAATAGTTATTTTCTACTTTTTAGTCCACAAGAAAAACGTGGTTTTTTAAAAAGTTTTTTTTAAGTATTTTATTACATATTGTTTTGGTGACCACCTTTTCTATTCCAAATTTCAATTTACATGAAATAAAGAAGTCAACAGTGTAAAGCAACTGTATAGTAATACAAGTACAGTGTATGATAATTCTGTAATCTTTAAAAAATTATACTAAGTTTATTAAGATTTTTCTTCCTTGGCATATAGGAAGAAAAAGAAGGGAGGGTAGAGTATAACAAGACTACCAGGTTTCTGCATGACTGTATGAAAAAGAGATACCTGATAAACGTGATGTGTGTTATTGGAAGTCCCTCTAAGAAAGGCTGAAGGTATCCATATGTTGATTAGAGTTCTCTGTAGGTTTAAGCTGTTGTGATAACGTTATATCCAATAAAACGTTAATTGAGTAGTTATCTATCATTATAAATGATATTTCAAATATATCCTTTAATTTAGTTTATTATGATAAATGATACATTGAATAAACTCCTTTAATTTAGTTATCTATCATGATAAATGAATAAATTGAATAAATCCTGAATTTAGTTATCTATGTGACTAAGTTAAACAGTGGAAATATAACTTTTTTTAAAAAAGTGTACCTTTCTATTTCATGTCCTGAGTCAACTGAAGGATGTCTGTCATATGGAAGCTAAGATGGAAGCAGAGAACAATTTACAACTTAAAACTAATTAGACATGAAAAACAAAAAACATTTGCTTAAAAAACACAAAGGGTTAGAGTCGGATTCAAATTAAAACCAGTACAAGGAATATTACAGTTAAGACTTACTGGTCCACGTAGAAGAATCAACTCCTCTCTAAGCTGCCTGAGCAGAGCTTCCTTGGCCACAATCTGACGATGAAGTTGTTCATTGAACTCCATCAGTTCTCCATGCATCTCAGCAACCTGCAAAAGGAAAACAAATTATTATGAATGTTTACTTTTCAATGTTGTAACAATAAAAGGTCCTAAGGAAAAATTATGATACTTTATAATAAAAGTTCCTAAGAAAAAATTAACATTATGATACCGTATAATAAAAGTTTTCCTAGGAAAAAATCTAATAATGATCTTAATGTCAAATTGTTTATGTTCTAATAAGGGATCATGCATAAATGTACAGCATCTTGGAGAGGGGGTAAGGTGGGTGTTCAAGGGATTTTAAAGTACAGAAAGTAAGTAGGTCTACTACAATGAATTACAGAGCAATTGTGGGTTTGTGAAAGTGGGGGACGGTGCATACATGTGTGACTTTAAGCTATGAATGGTACAGGGGGGAAATGGGGTGTTCAAGGAATTTTTAAGTAAAGAGAGTAAGTATAATAAATTAAAGAAAAATTGTTGGTTTGTGAAGGGGGGGGGGGGGGGTGTGTGAGTAAAAAATTGTAATCTGTGGATAGGAGGACCATGGGAGTACCAACCAGCTACAAATGTGTTATGTAACTTATTGGATGACCTCCAAAGAGGTGCTGAGTAAGCAAAAATAAACCACACACCTGAATGAGTTTTTTCTCATACTCAGCAGCCTCGTGACTGTAGTCTATCATGGGTTTGGGTGGTGGAATGCTGGGTTGTGGCTCTTCCAAATGGATTCCTAAAGAATCTTTTCAAATAAAAACATAGATAGTGCACATTTATTTGTAACAATGAGTTGGATTGTTTTCTGCAGTAATTTACCCTATTAAACCTGAAAGAAAATTATATCATAAACTTAAGTGTAAAATTGTGTTTTTCTCTTGTTCTTGTTTAAAAAGAAAGGACCCAAAAGTAAATTTAAAAAAAACATGTCTTCACCTTCCTTGCTGATTCCTTCAGTACGCAGCATTTGTACAGCACTGACATATTTCTTGAGCTGGTGTTTCAGTAGCTCATTTTCTCTAATGGTAGCCAAAAAAAAAGTAGTTTTTTATGCAAGAGGAAATTTAAAACAAAATAAAAGTAGCAATTCTATTAAAATGTCAACCTTAAAATCAGGTTACTAGAATTTAAATTTAACAAAAAAAAACCTCACTTTTGCAAAACCTGAATTTTTGTTTGTTCTTTTTCGTGCCTGCTTGCATGGTGCATTTTTAGCTCTTCAATTTCTGCTCTTAAAGTAGAGGAGGTTTCCATTTCATGCTGCAACATACCTTCTAGTTTCCTGTAAGTGGGAGTAAAATGTCTCTAATACACTACAGCACATACGGTTGAGAAATGTCTCTAATACACTAGAGCAAAATCAAATTAAAGGTTGAGTAATGTCTCTAATACTCCTCTCCTTGATGTGTTGCTGTCTCCACTTAACAAGTCCCCCACCCCATCTAATATGAGAAAACTAAATCAAGTCCACTGGGACCATGGTATACAACAGAATTAAACTCACTTCTTCTGTTCCTCAACTGAATCTTTGCGCAGCATCATGGCCACCACTGCCTGTTTAAGTTCATCTGTAACGTCATAATTTGTATCAGATATAAACAAATAACCCAGCCAGCAGACAAACTAATCATAATTAACTGGTTAATTAACACAAACAATCATTGTTTACATACCAGGGGTCATGGAGTCTTTAGAATCCTGACTTGGTTCCTTATTTCCTTCTACCAATTTTTTACTGCTGTAATAATAAGTTGAATTAACAAATAATTATGCTACCAATTTACATTTCATGCATAGTTAATACACATTTAACATCCATCGGAAAAGTATTTTAAATACAAAAGATACTTCCTGTATAATTAAAATGACTTTTATATCAATGAAACAACATACCTATTTGAAAGACTATTTTGAGCAAGTGTAAGAGCAAGAGATGCACTTTCTATATCTTTCTGTTTGGGGTAATCATGGGTGGCATAGGGGTCGGACAGCTGACTAGATAGATCCCTGCTGAGTGGTACCATCTCAGTATACATGACCATTCCATCTGCCCCCACTGGGCTCATGAATGAGCTGGAAAACAATTGTATGTAAAACATGGATGCAACTACACAAACAACTGGTTTCCGAATTAAATACCAACAATACATAAAAGGAATAATACATGTGGCTGAATTATGGTCATGCTGATATTTTGTTAATTGGTCTTGCTGATATTTTGTTAATTTAATAACTATCTCTTCAAGTGCTAGCAATGTAAATGACAAAAAACAATTTGCTAAATATTAGTTTTAAATAAACATAAATATCATTACACCAACAATGTTTTTCTCAAGAAATACCAACAGTTAAAAAATAAATATGTTTACAAAAGACCCAGTTAAAAATTAGAACTAACGATGAGTCATGGTCCAAGTCGCTATATGATCCAATGCTTGACTTTGACAACTGGTCTGAGTTGAGTGAGCGCAGTGAAGGGGAACTAACTTGACTAGAGACACGCACAAGAGCAGGTAGTGTTGGTTCTATCACAGTGTTGTCTCCTCCTGATTTAGTGGAGGGATCCTTGTCAGAGCTAAATACATTATCATCATGTATTTCATCACCTGCAAAGAAACATTTTTGGTAATAAATATACTTCAAAATTGATAATATCTGCGAGAGGCAGTTACAACACCTTAATTCTTCAAATACACAACTTAATTTAAGACAACTGATCAGTAAAAATATTTCTAGCAAAAATTGACTTCTAGGAATTTTTTTTAGAGAAACTATGGCTAACAGTTTGTCCCTTTTGGCAAGTTATTTTTTGACTGACAAAAATCTGGCCATCATGATTGATAAGACTTACTGATAATGATGTCTTTCCCTTTGCCTGTAGATTCACTGCTGCTCCCTGACCTTGTTATCACAGTGCCCACCATCTCATCCTCATCAAAACTGACCACATTCGGAATTTTCTTCTTTTTCTTCTTTTCTTTTTTCTTTGCTAAATCATTGTTATGTTAAACCATTTATTAAAACCTCCAACAGTATTGTAACTGAACTATGGTAATGCTGACATTTTTGTTAGTTACCACTTAATTAAAAACGTAAACAATTAGCAAGTGGTTACAGTAATATTCTAAGCTCTTTCAATACTGCCATTTTACTAAATCTCACCACAAGAATTAAAAGAATTAATGTATTAAATCAATAATGTAGTTATATGTTTTTCAATTCTCTTTTATATTAGTAGTAGGTGTAAACAATGACCTGATGCTGGGGAAACACTTTCTGATATCACCGGACTTGGCTCGTCCTCTTTATCTACAGCCTCCACAGATTCTATGGTGCTGTTAATTTGTCTAGAATTGGGCAGAGTGTAGCCTTTGTTGAGCTCTGGTCTATCTATTGTGATGGCGAACAGAATGGAACCTAACCCTGGAGGGATACAACAAAAGTTACATTTAAATACACCACATGACAATAGTGAAACCCTTATCTGCTTCAGTAAAATAAAAAGTCAGCATACAGGAAGTACTTTGATACTCACCAGCTGCCATATTGGGTAACATGCTACTTCTTTCTAAGTCTCTTAAAAAGGCCCAGTCTTCATAATGCTGCCTACGAAAAAAAATATCAATAACCAGTTTTAAAAATCAACTTATGTTCCAAAGTTTAGAAAAATAGTTAATTGTATTGTATAGTATTTAAAAAAAATTATTTTAAAAATAAATTTTAAAATAATTTTTTAAAAATACAATACTCATTTTGAGCCAATTGAATAAAGGGGAAATAATGCTTTATTCCCCAAAATATGCAAAGTGCTCACTACACTATTCCTTTACATGCAGAGGTCACAGAAACTGATGAATTTTACTTTATCTGTCCCACAGACCAGCAGATTCAAAATGGGTAACTTTACATTTTTTTCTCTTCCCCAGAAAAGAATTAACTAAGAAGCCTGCTACTATTATGAAAAAAACAGCACTTACGCCAACATTTCATCCCTTTCTATGAGCATGTGCATGTACCGCTCCAGAGAGTGCTCATTGAGTGATGCTCTCAGCCATGCTCTCCCTCTTCCTGTATCTGTGTTCACCAGCTTCAGTTTATTAAACCTTTGAAACTCATGTTTTGTTAAATGTTCTTTCGCATAATGCCAAAACACTGAAACAAACCATAGTAATAAGAGTACAAAGTCGTTTTTCAATAAGTAGAGTACAAAAATCATTGTCTGCAGTTTCTTTTATTAAAAAAACCACTCAATCAAGATGAAATGTATCAACAAAGTGAATGAATGACTTACCTGGCTCTACCTCAATCCGCTTAATGTCTGAGAACAGATCTGTGACTTTACTTAACCCAGCTCTCTCTGTCATTTGTCTGGAACATCAATGATTGTTATCACAAGGAGCTCCCTCTAAGTTACACAAGTCACATGTTATACACATTGTGATTATACAAGTTTTATGCTTCAGTTATATAAAACATAGGTTTTTTCCATAGTGAAATGCACAGATTAAAATACTTTACTTGAAAGCGGACAGAGCCTTGTTGTTCTTCTTCATGCCATGTTGCAGGGCTGTCTCCCACGCTGCACACAAGCATGAGATCCTAGGGACAATAATTGAGCACAGAACATTTCAATACAAGGGTGCTCAAATTTTTAATATGTATATTAGAACAGTACAAATTGGGCAGCATAGTTCACTGGTAGAACAGATAAATCACAAGTGTAATTAGTGCTGATGATACAATCCCATATAAATCGTTGTTCAAGAAACTGATGTACTGTATGTTATTTGCCATCTAAACTATCTAACAAAAAAAAAAGCTACGCTTAACTTTAATAAATTAACAAACTAGAACTAGTAAATAAAACTGTATGGATCTTGTATGTATCATAAAATTAAGGAGGTGTTTTAACTACCACAAAGCCTGAGCAATTTCCAGTAAAATGACAGTTTGTGACCAATAAATTAAAAAATATGTCATACTAATATAAAATGAACAAAATATGAATCAATAATATCCAACCTGCTATCTGAATCTGTTGCTAGTTCTGATCTGCCTCCAAACCTGACTTGACACTAAAATCATACAAACAAGTTAAGAAATTAAGATCTGTGTTCAAACTTTGGCTTGCTTAAGCTAGAGAAATTAATTTAAATACATAATTATAAAACAAAATTAAATGAAAATAATTGTTTGACATTATGCTAAAATTAAGACTATGAAAATAAAAAATAATTAACAAAGACATTACAGAATAGAAAAACAAAGAAGATTTGATCAAATAAAATGTGAAATCTTACTTGTTTCACTGCATCTAGCAACCTTGTTAAGATGGACTGCCGTTCATTCTGGTGAGGGTCATTGCCTAAACAGTTTAAATTAGTGCATTTAGTAATTTACTTCTAGATCTTCAACCTATTTAACAATTACATGTCAGACTCAGAAAGAAACAACAGCGTTTATCAGGCTTGGTATCATCTATGCTAATACACAATAAATGCAATTCTAAGTATCCAACAATGTTGTGGTCCATCTCTGCTTATGCCTAACAAAATGTCAACAACATAAAAAACAATTAAATAATTTAGTCAATTAGTACATTTCTCCAACAACTTTTAAATAAAAATCATTCTTTTCATTGAAGTAATAAATTTTGAAAAGATGGAGATGGATAGGCTGTATGTTGAGGAAACTGGCAACAAATATTACCAGATAAGGCATGCCATGACAAGGATCAAGAAAAACACTTAAAAACAATTAAAAAGACATGAAAATTATTGGGAAGAGTTAAAAAAAGAAATGGGGGGAAAGTAGCAAAACTCAAAATATGTACATGATCTATGCTCTACTGGGATTTATAAAAAATTAGAAGATTCTTTTCACAGATCAAAGCTAGCCTGGTATAAATATATTACACAGAGAACACATTTGTATTTGGTGTATGTGTTATACCAGTTTTTAAAAATGCCATGGCATTATAACTTGCTATTGTCAATGGCATGCTAACCCCAGTGGCATAGCCAGGATCGTCTCAAGGGGGGGTTCTAATTTTTACCCGGGGACAAATTTTCAATTTGCACCCCCCCTCAAACTTTCGATTTGCACCCCCCCCCCTCATACTTTTTCTATATACCGAGGAGGGGTCTATGGGGGGGGGGGGGGGATTATGACCCCCCCCCCTGCCTACGCCACTGGCTAACCCAATCACTTGCCCAAAACCAACCATAAATTTCAGACTATAACACTAAACCTGAGAATACAATCAATGTATTATTATTAAATATTAAATAAGTACTTTAGCAATAGTACACTACACACTTAACTAACTGTATTAACTGAATTATCATGAATAACTATTAACTAGAACTAGTCTAGATCTTAGTTAGATCTACTTACGATAGTACTAGTACACTAGTTATATTAGTTATTTAGATCTAGATTCTAGATCTAGTACTATTTTAATACTATATTTAGAAAAGTATATTTATTTAATAATATTTATTTTTTAGTACAGTACACTTGAGTAAAAAGTAAACTAACCATAAGTCTCGAGTTCGAATCCTGATTCAAGTCAGTAGACTGTCCCTGAGTACACCCAGCTCTGATGGGTACCTAACACTAGTAACTCACGTTAGGGGAAGTAAAGGCGGCTGGGCATAGTGCTGACCACACTATCTCTTCGTATGCCGAGGTCACAGAAACAAGTGAACTCTACTTGACTTGTCCCATAGACCGTCAGGTTTGAAAGGGAAACTTTACTTTTTTTTACTTTTACAGACACAGTTCACAGTACACTAAAGAGTCACTAAAGACTAAAACACTTGAGTGCACACGCACATCATCATAAAATTCTTATCATTACTCTGATCAAATTTCTGAAATTTTAAACTATTTTTCTTACCATTCATTTTCCTTTTGTTTACAACTTAAAAGCATTGTCTAAAGGTTACTCTGGATTTGTGTTCTACCAGAATGATTTCCTTGTTTACATGTCTGTAGTGTATTTTCTTTAGCAGACTGCATTCGCCCCCTTCTTTAATAATACCACCCCAAAAGCAGGTAGGCCTAAGATAACTCTTGCATTTCTTTGGTCACATGACTAGTCCTTCCGGTTAGGCTAACTTCTTCCTCTTTTTCTGGGTCGGGAAAACAACAACCCGTAAGTTTGCTGTCTGCGTAAATAAATCGGTTTTAATCCTTGTCTTAGTGATTTAGTGTTTATAAAATTTAAATGTCAACTTGTAATATAAGCTTGTAGAAACTTATTTTCAAGAGTAGACGTTAATATATGTCTTTTGGGATATTTTATTTCAGATAACAATGGGTCGCCGACCAGCTCGATGGTAAGTAAGCACGAAGAACGTGTTAAAATGTAAATAAGTCAATAATTACAGCGTGAACTAAAACGAAACGAACTCAGTTCTATAGATTATAGTGTTTTTGTTTTAAGCGTCACGTAGAGGTCTTATTTATTACGAAATAGCTAGTTTTGTTGTTCGCGTCTTTTAGTACTTAAAATATGCGTTCAATAACCAAGGCTCCAACATCAGGGGCGAAACCAAATTTTGCTTAGATCTAGAATGTTATTTAGCTCCCTAAGCCTGGATTTCTCATACCAGTGTCTGATAATGGCACAGTAATAAAATCAATGAAAAAGGTTGGTAATTTGTAGTAGGCTTGTCGGTATCGGCCGAGATCGCGGTAAAAACATGACCCGAAATCTCCCATTACTTTCTGATACCGGGCGCACGAGATTTAGTTTTGCATACTAATAAGTTTTTAATTTATGGTTATTAATTAAGTTTAAAAGGTCATTTCCTAATGTTAAATGAAAAGTAGAATGGTTTTCCAGTTGTTTTGATGGCTTAGCGATCTGATTGCATGCTGTCTCTGCTTTGGTCTTACCGCGGTATAAAGGTTAACTTCAAATGCTTTAAAAGCGCGATTTTTGAAAAGTTTCCATTTAGATAATGAAAGTTTCCAAAGCATATACATCCCATTTTTATAGAAATGATATTTATTTTTGGATATTTTGACTTTGACATTAGTAAATACTCATTTGAAAGTAGTCACCGTAAGTAGGTCACGTTGCCCCCATTGACTCCAATGTTATATTTCTTCATCCCGATCGCTTTTAGTTTTGATACACTAACAACAGTATTCTTATGTAATGTACAAACAAATCTCCTACTTGTTGTTTTAAACATATTTTAATATAGATCTACCTGTCTTTTATTTTTTCAACTCTAGTTCTAGTTTTGCTTGAAGTAAAATTTTGCTGAGTCAGACATAGGTTACCTGTCTGTTGCTAGAATACACTACACTAGCTATGTGCTAACTGTAATTTTAAGTATTCAAGTTCTACTTACCCTTACTTAGTTATATTTATATGCTGAAAATCAGAATTCATACACAATACACACATAAAAACATTGATCAGATAACTTCAGTTCACTTTTAACAAAATGGCTTAAAGATAGACTCTACTTCACCTGCCCAAAATAATACGGCAATTATATGCACATTACAGTGTTCAAGTCATTTACTTTAGATTGCTAACTATGTAGTTCTTTCATTCACTGTATTTATATAAAGCATTGCTTTAGAAACTTTTTCATATTTGCGCAGCACAGTTTTATAACAAAGTGTCTTAAAGATGGACTCTACTTCACCTGCCCAAAATAATGGGGCAGTTATATGCAGTTATATGCACATTTCAGTGTTCAAGTCATTTACTTTAGATTGCTAACTTTGTAGTTCTTTCATTCACTGTAAAACATTGCTTTAGAAACATTTTCATATTTGCGCAGCACAGTTTTTTTGGGGTTATGGAAGGAAGCCAACACAAAAATATACTTCTGTATTATTTTTATTTATTTCAACAGCATATACAAGTTCTATATATCATTCTAGCTCAACTCTGCAAATATGAACAAAATACAACTGCAAGTAAAATAACTATGCTCAATTTATTCAGGTATACCATGACTTGTCACAA
This sequence comes from Physella acuta, assembly GCF_028476545.2. NCBI lineage: Eukaryota > Metazoa > Mollusca > Gastropoda > Physidae > Physella > Physella acuta. The sequence goes on along the minus strand of NW_026732852.1, from coordinate 60,385 downwards.
TTGGCCAATGCAAAAGCAAGGGCATTCCACCCCTCACAAAAAAATTCGCTAAAAAAAATCTATTTGAGCTAGACAGAAAATCTTTTTTGTTTTGTTTTCATATAGTTGAGCTCTACAAGAATATGTAATTTTTATTTTTATATGATGATTAGTGTTTTTTTACCAAAATCCCTATAATTGTAGGCTTGCTGTTGTCAACAATTGGGTCTACTCTAGATTAGTCCTAACCCAATTTTCTAACCATAAAATAGGCTTTTTGATGAGAATTACAGAATGATTTTTTTTATTAAAAAGGTAATCTATCGTTTTGGGTACGTAAAATCGCCCGCGGCTATTAATGTACGAAAACGTTACCTCATTGTCAAGGCTTTAATAGAAGTATATTGTCATGTGTTTGTGTCAAATATTATAGATAAATGAATAATAAACCTAAATCAATGGCTAAATATATCGATATAGGCCAGAAATTAACTTTAAACAGCAGTGTCTGAGAGCAAGATTTGCTATATAAACAGCAGCCATTTGTAAAATAGAGTGACTTCCCCCTGAATCTCCCGCTAAAAGCTTATAAAAATAAAACTTAAACAAGATGGCTGCTATAGTAAATGAGCATGGTTGCATCTGTTGGAAACATCGCTAGTCTTCATTTATTACGGGAAAGTTTTAATTCAATTGTTTAAAAACAGGTACATAAATGAAACAAGGAAACATTTTTGTATTTTAAAAAACATAAATCCTCCTCAAAATGTGAAATAATTATTAAAATTTAAGGAGTCACCTGGTGTTCACATTACAAGTCGCGGGCGATTTTACGTACCCAAAACGATAGATTACCATTAAAAATGTATCAATAATAGCTAGAACACTAGTAAACTAAGCTAATTTAGCATATTTTAACTTTCTGTGTAAAGTCATTATTACTGAAAAAAAATTCCAAAGTCAGGTCAGTCTGTGGCAACCTCCAATGAACTTGACAGAAGGAAAAAAAACTTGACCCGTGACCTTCATTAAAACAGAATTTGCTTTTGTTTTTTTTTTAATTTTCAGTATACATGTGCTTAATCTTACCCAATAAGTGATAAAAATTTGAAAATTAATTTTAATTACTGGTGTAAAGTGACATAAACAGCTTAATAAACACGTGTTTTCTTGAGGGGGTGTGGCCCGGGTGTGGCACATCCTGACATCGCATTGTTTGTAACTTTATATTTCTGTGTTTTATGACTATATTTGTTCACAATCAGCATGCTATGCTTTTAATTTTGATAAAGGGTAAGTATACCAAGTTACAAAACCTGAAATCTAACTAATAATTCATACTTTCAGTTTAAAAAATAATGAAAACGATCATCAATGAAGAAAGCGATCATCAATGAAGAAAGCGTAAACATTCTATTTTTAGGTGTGACATAAAAAAACAGTCATAAATCTAGCCAAATGATTGGATTCTTGCGCAGCACACATTTTCCCGCGCCTCGTTTTCACTAAGCAAGATTATAATAAAATGGCATTATTGGGGGGTGATCGTTTTCCCACGCACATATCTCATTAACACGCCAAATTATTACCAGTTAATGGTAATGTGTGTAAAATTAATACTTTAAAGTTTACATCTGACATAAGCTGGTTTGCATCTGGAAGCGATATGTAAGAGTTATTTGATATAAAAGACAAGAATTCATAGAGCTACTTTCACTAAGGCGCCGCTTGCGAGACAAACAAAGGAATTAGGCCAAAAGTAGATCCGACAATTCTTAAATAACAGACTTAAATAGAAACGGATAGTTCCGATTTCTTAAATTAACGATGGCTTCGTAATCATTAGTTTTATCGCTCTACCCATTAGTGAAAGCGAAACTGGTCGCCATTTTTGGTAAGCGCATGAGCCGTGAGATGGCTTCAAAACAACAAACCCGGAAGCTGCGAATTCGAACGGCCTACATAAAACCAGACATAACAATTACAATAATTTCAGTATCCAGCTTAAATTGTTCTTGATTCTACGTAGCTTGGTAAGGTCTTATTTGGTGGACACTGTTAGTGTTAAAGACTTAATGTCTACGTATCAGTTTTTTGCATTGCAATTCAGCAAACCGATCAAATTCTTTAGGAAAGACAGTGTCACATTTTATGTTCAATCAATCTTAGGTTAGGTAATGAAGTGGCATGAAAATTTCATCAACCAATACTATGATCAATTCATGATATATTGTATTTGGGTGGATCCAATTGTGATTTCTTGACTGCCTGTATTGTCATTAATTTGTTTAAATGTGTAGGTTAAAAATTAATTCAAAGTCTTTCTTTTTCAGCTACCGTTACTGTAAAAATAAACCTTATCCAAAATCTCGTTTCTGTCGTGGTGTTCCTGGTAAGTAAACCATTTTGTTTGGCACATAGAATCTACTTAGTTGACAGCCTCCTTTGATTTGTGGAAACAGCTGTAGTTCATTATAAACTTTTTTTTCAGATCCCAAGATTAGGATTTTTGATTTGGGCCGCAAGAAGGCTAGAGTAGATGAGTTTCCACTGTGTGTCCACATGATCTCAGATGAATATGAACAGCTCTCATCTGAAGCTTTGGAAGCTGGACGCATCTGCGCTAACAAATATTTGGTTAAAAACTGTGGCAAAGATGCTTTCCATCTGCGTGTGAGGTTGCACCCCTTTCACATCAACCGAATCAATAAGATGTTGTCGTGCGCTGGGGCTGATAGGTAAGTGCTGAAGCTTTGTGTTATTTTGATTTAGATAGTCCTATTTTGGTTACAGCTGTTATAAGTTGTTTTCTATCAATATTCAGGCTCCAGACTGGTATGAGAGGAGCTTTTGGCAAACCTCAAGGTACAGTGGCTAGAGTAAACATTGGACAGCCTATTATGTCAGTGCGTGCACGTGAGGCTGATGAAACTAAAGTAATTGAAGCTCTTCGTCGTGCCAAATTCAAATACCCAGGCAGACAAAAGGTGGGTTTGTGATATAGGTTAATGGTTGTTTGCCTTGTGTACAATATCCTTGCTGGTTTTATGGGGGTTTTTTTTACTTTTGATTAACCTTGGTTTGATTATATTTTTTAAACTTTTTTTTACAGATTGTTGTTTCCAAGAAGTGGGGTTTCACAAAGTGGCCACGTACTGATTATGAACGTATGCGAGCTGAGGGTAAACTAGTCCCTGATGGCGTTGGTGTCCAGTACAAGCCAAACCATGGTCCACTTATTGATTGGAAGGACAGACAGACCGCTAGTTGAATAATTTAATTTCTGACTAAATAAACACTTGTTAGTGTATGCAAGTGTTGGGTTTTTGTTTGTGGTGTAACATTTTTTTTAAGTTTGTTGTTCCTGTGGTCCATTTTGTTAAACATATAACTTGCACTTCATTCAGACCTGTTTTTTTCTAATATTAGATTAAAGGTGTCACTTGATTACTACTTGCCCCACCTTTTAGCCAGGTTTTTGTGAAGATTTGGCTATCACGCTAGTAATTATCAATCATGGTCAACTAATTACAATGCGGCTGCACCACCAGCCCCACGTTAAATATTTTTTTTTAAAAATACCTTTTTGGCCTTGAAGTGTAGGTGAACTCATAGAGGAATAGTGTAATGAACTACAAGGTACAGTGTTCTGCCTTTAATTTTAATGTTTGTATTTTAAAATACAATTGATACTGGGAGGGACTCTTGGTCAACACTATGCCCAGCCACCAACGAGCTGGGTAGACTCAAGGATGTTATACAGCAGGAGTCTCCAAACTACTGCCAGAATATGGAGGCCCGAGATAATTTTACCTACGGAAAAAATTATGGAAATAATGTCTTTCTGCAAGATCAGCCTCTTCTTAGATGTTTTTACCGAATTAAAACAGTAGTTCGTTATGCTTTACAAACTTCCACTGCAGCGCAAAACATGATTGCTAAAAGTTTGATGGAGGTGGCTGAGGAACTTAACCCAGAATAGTCAAGGCAATTTGAAAAAGTAGCTTTGGTTGCAAATACATTTGCCTGCTGCGTTGCAGCCATTTGTGACTCAACAAATAGCGAAAAATGCTAACAAGTTTTTCAATTGCAATGGATGAGTTGCTAGACAGATGTTCCACCTCTCAACTGCTTGTGTGGATGAAGACGTGTACATAACACTAGAGCTGGCTTCCCTATATAACATGTATGGCACAGTTACCGGAGACGATATATTCAATTGACATTTTTTTTACTGATGTAACATGGGCTGGACTAAAGGTTGGTCCATAAATGACGTCACACTCACAGGGGGGAGGGAGTCCGTAATTTTGTGACGGTGTGAGGGGAGGTTCAGATGGTGCGAGGTCACACTTATGCATGTTAGAAAACGAATTTCGCGTTTTAGAAAACTGTTTTAATAAATTGCAATAGGAATTGACTAAAATACCCTATTTTGAGTCCAGCCAAGATTTTGGAAAACATCGATGTTTTAAGAAAATTTCAACTGCAATTTTGAGGGGGGGGGGGGGTTGTAGGCTGAGGCGTGAAGCAGATGTGTAATGAGAAAAACATTCTAATTCTACAACCAACGGTCCTGCACTGTATTATTAACCAGCAAGCTTTGTCTGCTAAATATGTGGATACAAGCAGTGTACTGAATCCTGTGGTGAAGCTGGTGAATTTAATAAGATCATGTGGGCTCTATCAATATCATAGATAGTTCAGTGACATGTTGAGAGATCCAGTCACATCAATGATGTCATCATCACAAGATTGACCATATTATTACACAGCAGTAAGATGGCAGTTGTGGGACAGAGTATTTAAGTAACTAAAGGAAACAGGTGACTTCCTGGAAAAGTAAAGGCAAGCCACAGCCATTAATGCCTGATGAATAGTGGGTATGGAAATTGGCCTTTGTTGAAGTTGAAGACATAACTAGTCATTTAAATTTTCTAAAACTACAAGGATAGGAAAATCTGGTTTCTGTTAATATTCACCCACCTAAAGGCCTTAAGATCCAAACTTGTCTTGTTTTTGGAATAAGTACAGACCAACAACTGGACTCACTTTCAACAGTGCAAGGTCTTCATGCCTGAAGTAACAGCTGAGTTTCCCATGTCATTTGCATGCAAGATCATCAAAGACCTTTAATTGCAGTTTTAGCAGCGATTTTTTTGTGACTTGGATTCAAAGGTAGGAGAAGTGAGAAGCAAATGTAGCCAGATGTTGAACTCAGCTGGAGGTCATTGAGTTGCAAGCAAATGACCTCTTAAGGGGCACGTTCAAAGAACTGATGGGTTTTATACCAAAGAAGACTTTCCTAATGCCAAAACTTTTCCATCAAGGTAGATCTACCTTTAAATTTTTTGAGCAACATACCTGTGTGAGCAAACTTCAAGAATGAAATATGTGAAGAACCATTTGAGAACAAACTTGTCCGATGATAATCTCAGGTCACTGTTGATGTTAGAGACATCAAATCTAAAGCCAGAAATTTCTGTCATCCATGAAACAATTCTACCATTCTACTAATACAATGACATGCTTTCATGTGTATTGTAGCAATGTGTTATTAAATAATAACTGAATAAAATAATATTAAATAATTAATTAAAAACTAAATCAATGTTTTGATTCGGCGCCCGAACTGTTATTTGATATTTAATGTGGCCCTCAGGCTGAAAAGTTTGGAGACCCCTGATTTACAGTAACATATAATATTTGAAGCCCACTCGGAGTAGTCTTGCCCCCCCATATTTCCATATAAATGACATTATCAAGAGTAAAATGCAGTATGTACACGGATGACTTTTAACTAATCAGCACTGAAGATAATGTTGGGATTCTGGCTTCATGAAGTTGAACAAATTGACTAAAACGGGCTTGTCTATTAACACAGAAAACAAATCTCACATCCAACCACAATAAAGCCAACCCCAGACAACTCTGTGCTATAAAAAATTACTATCCTGCTTGCGTAGGTGTATTTTACATGACTGGAAAAAATAAAAAACCCAAACTAAAGGAATAAAACTACTTAATAAACTGAGAAAACTAGCAAGCACAGACTGAGGAGCCAATCACATAAGATGCCAGACAACACATAATTTTCAGACAACATGATGGAGTCTAGAGCCAGATATAACAGACAAATGCTCTACCATTTGACAACACCGTCCTGTACAGTGCCAATGCTACCATCATAAAGCAAGTGTGTTTTGGGTTCTTTTTCCCGTATCCAATTAGGCACCACTTTAAAAGATTCCTGAAATTTTGCATCCCCTGTATAATAAAACATCTCAATGAAATGTTTCTTTCACTTAAAAAGTGCATGAGTCCTGGGCATCTCAGCAGTAACTAATACTCATAAAATAAAAATGTCCAAATAGTACAAAAAGCCAAGATTTTAAAAATCTTTTATTTCAATCAGCTGGGTGAATATGCATAGCTGTGATTTATAGCGTAATGAAGAGCTAAATCAGTGAATGTACAAAGTTCTGGAATTCATTTAAAAATAAAAACTGAATCATGTATCTTTAAAATTAATAATTCCATTAGGGTCTACATTAAAACGACTTGGGTCAAAGGGTTGGCCTTTAAATGGAGAGCCTTCAGCATCCCAGGCCTTTCTAAGTACTTCCTGTGTTTTCTAAAAGCAAATAAAAGAAAATCTTAGATATAGTGGTCATCCATTAATGAAATAATAGAGGGGTGGGGGAGATCCACACATTATGTTGTGAAATGTATACATTTAAATGAGTTATTTGTTTTAAAAAAGTAATTAATAGTATCTACTTAAATACATTTAGTTATGCCATAAAACTGAAGAATTGGAAATATTTTTATTAACCAACGAGCAGGCTATTTTTAAATACCATATACATAAAACCAAAAATTATTATACATAAAGTATTTAAAAGTGTTGTTTACGCATTACTTAGTGGGTAGAAGTTTTAGTAGAAATATTAATACAAACATGTAAGTTCATTTTTCTCCTATCTGTGACTACAATTGAAAAAAGCTTACTTAACGCTTTAGCAGGTATAGTAAATTCTGTTCTAGTGTTCTAGTTAAATCCACAATACTTACAGTCTCATGGGACTGTGGTAGTCCCAGTTGTTTCTGCCGCTGGTTGTACATCATCTCCTCAATTTTTGCCTGTGCTTCGTCATCTAAGTCTGTCATTGGTCGACTGCAATCAATTTTTTGGGTGTTTATTTTTGGTTCGCCCACAAATACATTCTCCCACCATCGCTCTTGTCTTTTCTCTAAATTAATCTAGAATGATATTATATTACTCTTAATGATAAGCAAGTTAAATAAAATTGTTATATATATATATTCTTACAATACAGGAGAAATTTCTGACTATATAATCAAAAATATTTACACAACTAAACCAATTAATTTAATACAATGAATAATTGTATTATAGTATAGTTTAATTGTATATTTATTATAACAATGTTGACCAGATTCTAAATAGTTACTTCTTAAAAAGGTTGATTATAAATTATAAGTAAAATAACATCAAAATATATACTGACATTTAGTTTAATCAGAAATAATGTAAAATGCACTTAAAATTACAAACTGTTCAAATTATAAAGAAACTAGTATAAAGTTAATAGTGCTGTTTAAAAATTGTGATGCTATAAGTTAAATATGGTACAAGGGACAGGTATTATGGCTTTAAAAAAGGATAACACTTACATGGACATATTCTCCTGGGTTTAGAGTCCACATAGAATCTTCCATATTAATTTCCCAACTGAGATCATCGTTTACCAGATCTGACCATGTTCCATCTTGCTCTAATTTTTTTACTGTTATGTGTTTCTTTTGGATTTCCACTTTCACTTGTCTGCCTTTCACTACTGACTTAGGAACCTGTCACATAGAATATACATAATTCTCTGTAACTCATTTTATTATTTCTATTGAATACTTATAGAAGCATCTTTAATTTTTTTGAGATAAAATAACAAAGAGTGCAAAGGTTATTTTTTATAAAAGTAAAATATACCCATTACAGTGTCAATAACTAAAGTAATAAAAATATGGTTCAGCTATTACTGTAAGGTTCTTACTTTGACCCTGACATCAGCCTCTGTAATGGTTTGAGACCAAAAATATGCATCATATTCCGCACCATTGTAAGTCAGTGGATTAGCTTGGAGTTCTCTGCGCTGCCTATATACAGAATTTTATTAAAGCAATTAACTTTAATATTTACTTATTGTAAACTTAACACTTACTGCATTACTTGTGAGAATAACTCTACAATTTTTTGTTTATTTCTGACACTAATTATTTATTTATCAGAGGTTGTCTGTAGTGTAAATGCCGTTTCTAGCTTTGAATGTGCTTCAACGGAGGGGAGGGAGTTTAAAAAATACTTCAAGTTTGGAGGAAATCTTGCTTATGTCAGAATTCTGGTCACTTTAGAGGGACATGTTTGTTTGATGGGGTAAAATTACATTACTTACAACAGTGGGTACCGCCCCAAACTTTTAGTTAGTACCAGTTTTTTTTTATATCATTGTTTTAACGCATACCTGGCTAATTCAGGGTCCTCCTTTTCCTTTTCTTCAACACAATCTTCAAGTCGCTCTGCTGAATGTGTTTCTTCTATTCCACTCACCCCTCCCTTAACTTCTCCTTCTGATTGAGATTTAGTAACTTTTTGATCATTTTTTGCCTCTAAGATATATAAAATTTTCAACCAAAATGTTAAGCAGCATAGTAATAAATCATGAAAATGTTATTTAAAAAATTACAAAATAGTTCTTAAAAACACCGGGACTGGAGAGAAAAAAAATTCTTACCCAGAGGTGGTACATTGGCGTCCTCTGTAATATCCATCTGTACAGGCTGACTGTTTTCAGTGGCACTGGCTGCTTGAATTTCTCTTGATTTCTTCACTTGCTCAGCCCTCTTGGAGTCTTTTGCTGCCAAAGACTCATACTTTTTAAAAATCTGTAGGTCATACATAAATAATACCTTTCTTAAAACAAAAATATCTTAATATTTTACAACACCATGAAATAAAGAAAATTGTATACATTTTCAATTTTGTATTCCTATTACTAAGACTTAAGTTTACAAGCACTAAATATTTTAAAAAAATATTTTCTTACATTTTCCAACAGCTTGAAAGCAATACCAGGTGGAAAACCTAAGCTATCTGTGTCGGCCTTCATTATGCGAAAAAAATCAGTTCTAAAAAGAATTTGAAAGAAAACTACCATGAACAGTATTTTTGGTTAGCTTTACCACCAAAAATAAATCATACTTCTAACCCATTATGCCTAAATAACATTGCAAACTAACTTTTACATTATCAGTAGTGCAAAATAAAATCTCAGTACACCCATGAGCAAATTAGAATGAGTTCAACTATTTTCTTGAGCACAAAACCAGGTACTATTTTAAGTTGGGTGGACTCAGGGTTGTTGTACAGTTTCAAACCCATAAACTTAATTTATAGGCCTACATCAAAACTGAACTTACTATTTCACAATAGATCTAGTAATTATTAACTATCATATGTACTCTACCACTCAACCATGCCATTATATTTTATAAACATAATGAGAAATGAAGGATAACTTGATATAGTCAGATATAGTCAGATAATATATAATTATATATAATATAGGCCTACAAAGTAAAACTGTATCGTATCAAGGTTTTTTTAAGGTAAAATCAAACAGTAACATTTTTATAACCATATTTTTTTATTTACAATTATTTAGGCCCCATTTTAATAACACTAACACCGTGTATGATTTCTAAATTATTTAATGGGCTTTTCGAATAATTTTTAATTTTTAGGCTTTTCTCAGTTGGGTACATAACAAAAAATTTATTTGATGGTGGTCCCAGGTCTGCAGTCTGGTGGGGTAAAACTCCATTTTAGAAATCTTAGCGTGGCGTATAGTAAAGGCTAGATTCTAGGGTAATCTATCGTTTTAGGTATAATAAAATACTAATAATACGCTCAACTGGAGGTAAACGTGAATCCCCAGAATCGGCAACAAAATAAAATATTAAAATATTTGGTAATCTATCGTTTTAGGTACGTAAAATCGCCCGCGACTAGTAATGTGAAAAACAGGTGACTCCTTGCATTTTAATAATTATTTCACATTTTGAGGAGGATTTATGTTTTGAAAAATACAAAAATGTTTCCTTGTTTCATTTATGTACCTGTTTTTAAACAATTGAATTAAAACTGTTCAGTAATAAATGAAGACTAGCGATGTTTCCAACAGATGCAACCATGCTCATTTACTATAGCAGCCATCTTGTCTAAGTTTTATTTTTATAAGCTTTTAGCGCCAGATTCAGGGGGAAGCCACTATTTTACAAATGGCTGCTGTTTATATATTATATAGCAAATCTTGCTCTCAGACACTGCTGTTTAAAGTTAATTTCTGGCCTATATCGATATATTTAGCCATTGATTTAGGTTTATTATTCATTTATCTATAATATTTGACACAAAAGTATGACAATATACTTCTATTAAAGCCTTGACAATGAGGTAACGTTTTCGTACATAAATAGCCGCGGGCGATTTTACGTACCCAAAACGATAGATTACCAAATATTTTTACCGGACAATGGGACATCGGTATCTAAAATCATCCCACAAATGGAAGTTTTTTTTAAGATATCTAGACTCTAAGAGATCTAGATCTAGATAGTGTCTATTTTACCTTCTATAAAGAAATCCTAAAATAACATCGAGAAAAGGGGCCACTTTGCCTTCGTTTTGTAAAATTCCTAACAGAGCTGCATCGTACTTTTCTGCATCAGACGCCATTTTAACTGTTTACACTTTTAAAGAAGATTCTACTAACTACTGGAAATTACAGAAAAACAAAATAAACAAGTTTAAAAAAATCATACATTTTTTATTGACCTAGATATAGACATTTAATATTTAGAGATGTAGACATATATCTAGATTTGTTGCAGAGGCGCAGCGAGGGGGGGGGGGGGAGGGGGTACATATGTCCATCATAGGGGCGCCAAATTGGGTTGGGAAAAAAATTAAAAGAGCTCATTTTACTAAAATGATTTTAGTTGCAGTTTTGAATTATTAACAGATAAAGTCAAGAAATTTAACAGCTACGAGCCTTTACATACTGATTTAACTGTTTTCTATCTTGACTGTGTAACTGCAAAACAAATACCCTAAGAAACAGTGACCGACAAAAACCGCTTAACAGCTTTTCCTAGTTGGGGGGGGGGGGGGGAGCGCACTTTTTCGCCGACTAAAATAGGAAGGCAGAGATGTAGCTATGATATTTTGCGTTAGGGGACGAACTTTAAAATTGGCGCCCCATCCCCCGCCCCGTTTAATGAAATGTTTCTATTACATTAAATAAGGAAAACAATTTAAATTTTAATAAAACATACTAACATACCAACATGAAAATTCAAACTAGGCACCCCCACCCAAACTAAAATGACTTAACCTAGTTTGAGTGCATACGCTCAAATTTAAAGTAATTCAATTTCTAAATAAAACATTCACATACAAAGTTATCATCCCCCTAGAGTAGAGCCCTAGATTTAAGATCTAGATCTCTAGATCTAGATCTAGATCTAGACTCGTCTCTATAGTCTATATCAAATCAAAATCATATCGTCACAAAAGACAAAGCTCTCCATCATCCTTCACATTAGTGACGTCATTTATGCCACGATCAGGCTTTGATGTTAGTAATTTTTTTTTATAATACAAAGATGTTTAGGCTATTTTTCAACAAAATAAATATTTGAAAAAGATAAAAGCTGAGCTGAATGAAAAAAAAATGTCTTTGAGATCTTTTGTTCCGCCTTCAGACAAACTTTTGAGAAAGATGGCAGCCTCCATACCGATGAGTATCTCAATATTAGTTCTAAGTATTGCTGCTTATGGATTTTATGATGTGTTAACAAATTTCGAAACAAATGGATGTGAAATGACATACATGTATGAGTATCCAAAATATCAGGTAAAAAAAAATGTTTTAGATCTAGATCCTAGATCTAGAACTAGATTTAGATATCTAGATCTAGAAGCTAGAGTTGCCAGTGTGAGTGAGTGTGAGGTGAGTACTGTGAGTTGAGAAGCATTGGATGATGATGATTGTTGTGGTACTTGCTTGGTAGATCTTCTAGATCTAGTCACTGAGTAGTCAGTAGTCACTAGTCAGAGTAGTAGTCAGTAGTCGGCATTAGATTTTGATGAGAATTTCACTTCAGAATGATTTTTTAAAATTAAAAATGTATCAATATAATATAATATTAATAGCTAGCACACTAGTAAACTAAGCCAATTTACTAATTTACTAATTTACACAGCAGTGTGAGACAGTGTGAGTGTAGTTACAAATAAAATTAAAATAATCTACCTAGGCCTAGAATCTAGATGTATTCTCTTCCTCATTCGTCATTCAATCATTGGGACTTTGCGAGACACCACCAAGCCAAGAAGTAAGCTCAACAGACCATATTGCTACCACCCCCACCAGTCTATGACTTATTGACTATCAGGTCAAATTAGTGACAGCTAACTAATAGATAGGGGCAGATAATGTAGTTTTTAAACAATTTGAAACTAATGGGAGGTAATAACACGTTCTGCTGGACCTTTTCATTGTCATCTGTTAAACTGTCGTCACAGATGGCTGCTTTACTTTCACAGTGGAGGGGGAAGAGGAGTGGAAAGAGGATTATTAATTGTCCTTCACTCGCTACTGAAAGTTTATTAAACCAAAATATTTTCAGTCGCATCATAGGTAGTGTTGAATTCACAAAATATGAAAAAAGGAAATAAAACAACTAAATACCGCCGTATGCTACGTCGCGGGTCAGCTCGTATGGTTATAAAATATAAAATATAAATAGAAGAAAGTTGCAAGACAAGTTTTAGTTAGGCGGCTACTTCTACTATTCTAGATCTAGAATCTAGATCTACTAGACTAGTTTACTACTGCTACTAGTCTAGCTACTAGATCTAGATATAGTAACTAATACTACTATTCAAACAATTCCTAACAACTACTAACAAATGTTCTTAACTCTGAAACTGTTACTAAACTTTACAAAACTAACAAGTTACAACTAAACTAACTAAACTTATAAGTCTATAAGTAGGCCCCAAGTACTAAGACTTAGTTCTGAAGATTAGATCTAGTAGTCATAGACACACACGCAACGAAGACAGATATTAGATAAGAAATCAATTATGAAACATGATGATTCATGATGAACAAAGATTTAAGAAAGTCTTACTGAAAGTAAAAAGCCGCATTTGAAATGCCATTTGTGTGGTAACCCTCCCCTCAAACTCCAAGCATTAAGTTTAGAGGCATGTTTTCATTCCTCTCCAAAGGTCAATTAAGACATGATATAGGAATTAACTAATTATTTAAATCATACACACTGCTAGTCATATACTATAAAGTATAATATGCTAATATAAATATATAGGCCTATGTCTCACACAATATAAAATTAAATTTCAGCAATTTATAGTACATTTACTAAACTCTAGAAGTTTTTCTCTCTTTGTACTTTGCATTTACCCATTTAATTCTAGAATCTTAATTATTCTAGATCTATTAAATTTACATGCTCACAATAACCCTGCCCTAACTTTAACTCAACTAAACCCTAGCCAGCCCTAACCATTATTTACTTATCAGAAATATGAGTGCTTTTAAAAAAAATTAATGCAACTTTTTATGCATGTTTTTCATTTAAGTTAAGGTTAAGCTGTAAAGAAAAAACAAAACACCAGGACTGACATAATTTCCGAAGCCATAACTTTTTTTTGTGATAGCTGTTGTGCTTTCTGCTCTGTCATGTTGCTTCATGTTTATTGATCAATATTTACAGGTCAATAAAGCTGAAATAATAAATATGGAGATATTGTTGACATAGACTTTTTTTTTTAAATGCAATATAGATCAATAACTATATCACGATTTTTTTTTACAGGAAATAAAACTTGATGGGTCAGTAAAGGAGTTTCCAACATACAGATTATTTATTTATGGAGAAGGGTAAGATCAAATTTAAGGCTGCTTATTAAATTTAACTAATTTTCTGTTAACTTTGATATTGTCCAGTGCTTGTTAATATTTGTGTTTTGCATTGGGGTGTGAAAATGCATTATGTAGCTGTAGCAATGGCTGAAGGGATAAAAAATAATACTTGTAATTTTAATTTCAAAAGCAATTTCATGTTTTAAAGCTTTATTTTGATTCACAGTGGCCTCATTATTTGGGTTAACTGCTTTTACATTAGGTTCTATATTTTTGATAAATGATAATAGATTGGTAATGATAATAGATTTTTAAAATTTTATTTACAGGCACTATGCTAATACTATAAGGTAAAGTGAAATTTTACAGTAATATGTAATGTCTTTATACACAAATTTTAATTTAATCACTTTTCTAAACTAATTTTTAAATTTATTTTAAAAGTTATAAAACATTGGGTTTTTTTTTACAGGAATCTAAACCTTAAAGGCATCCCTGTTCTGTTTATCCCTGGAAATGCAGGCAGCCACAAACAGGGTAATAATTTATGTTGTATTCATCAAGAAATAAGTGTACGTAATTTCTTTTAGTGCTTTATACTTTTATTACCTATTTGGCAGGTAAGTGAGTAAAAGGCATGGCTCTGTGTCATTTTTTGCTATTCAAAATTGATGTAAATGTAAGTTACAATTTTAATATTTTTTATCTCAGTCCGCTCACTTGGGTCTGTGGCCCTCAGGATGTCTGAAAAGACCAATGTACATTTTAACTACTTCGTTGTGGACTTTGATGAGGTATGATAGTCTGTTGAATATGGAATAAATAAGACAATTTTATAAACAGATTGCTTTTCAATAGATAATTTTTTTTAAATTAAATAATTAGAAGTATAAAATATCAGTACTTTATGTTCAGTAAGCTATTAAGAATCACATAGATGCATTTACTTTTATTTTTAAAAATAATAAACCTTATCTCTGGATCTTGCTATTTCAAAAGCTGTCATTTAAAATTCTTAATAATAAAATCCTTTAACTTTTTTTTTCTTAAAGGAGTTGTCTGCACTTTATGGTGGTGTTCTCAGGAAGCAAACAGGTATTTTTCTGTTAAAATATTAGGTATTGGATAGATATTAAACTGAACTATTTTCTCTCATTGTCATGTTAGCAGGATGGTGCATGTCCTGTGACTTTTTGTCATGGTTTGTGTTTATGACCCCACATGGCAAATCTCCTTCTCTGTTCTGCCTATTTATTTGTTTCAATAACTAAATATTTTAATAAGCCTTCAGAAATGAGCAAAATGCTTCTACCAAAATTTCAGACAATTCATTGCAAAACGTAACAAATTACTAGAAAAGCTACTTTCTAAATCTTTTATTAGATTTCTATATAATTATCGTATATATTGTATGTGAGAAACTGTTATTCTTTTTTGTGAAGCCTCATTATAACACAAAAAAGTATATATTGCCATCTGTTTTTGTACTTAGAATTTGATGTTAAGACATACTACTCATCTGCATATGGTACTGGAGTTCTAAAATGAAACAAATTTGTCATTTACAGTAAAGGAAATAATAGTTGATCAACTTTTTTATTTTCAGAGTTTGTCCATCTGTGCTTAAAAAAGATTTTGTCCCTGTACAATACGAACCAACATAAGCCAGACTCTGTTGTGTTAGTGGGCCATTCAATGGTGAGTTACCTTATACTCAAAATATAAGTTTCAATAAAAGTTTTAAGAAAAATAGATGAATGAAATATTTAAGTAAGATGTTAAAATAATTAATTATAGAAAAAGCTTGTATTTATTTTTGATGTTATTTTTAATAATCTATCCATTTTAAACCATTTCTGTGCTAAAGGAAAGATGTAGTTGAACCATAATTTTTTGGATCTAAATAACACAGAGAGCTTTACATTTTATTTTCTGTTGACAACAAATTTCATTAGTAGTTTTCCTCATTGTTATGGCAAGACTTTTTTTTTAGTCTGATGTGAATCCAATTAGCAGATATAAAAAAGTTTTTCCTTTTCATATTAAGTTAATTCTTTAACAAATACACATCATCCAATTTTATGATACATGATTATCTTTAAAAAAAAAAACACCATCTAAATCAAATATAGTGAATTGAACGAGTTTGACCTGATCTCTACAGGGTGGTTTGATAGCCAGAGCATTGTTTACACTTCCTGAATTTGACCCACAGCTGGTGAACACAATAGTTACTCAAGCTACTCCACACCAAAAACCTGGTAGGTTTATGCCAGGTTCACACCAAATATTGAACCCCCTAATTTTATTTCACAAAAAAATAATCACATATAAGATTACAGCTAACAGTATGTTTGCAAAAGGTTACAGCTAAATTCTTTTAAGCTTATGATGAAAACCTGATAGGTTCACACTAAAAGATTTAGATAACAGCTAAATCATAATTGGGGACGGAGTGGTCTAGCGGTAGAGAGCTGAACTGCTAAACCGTAAGTCTCGAGTTCGAATCCGGGTTCAAGTCAGTAGACCGTCCCTGAGTTCACCCAACTCTGATGGGTACCTAACTCACGTTAGGAAAAGTAAAGGCGGCTGTGCATAGTGCTGACCACACTATCTCTTCAAATGCCGAGGTCACAGAAACAAGTGAACTCTACTTCACTTGCCCTATAGACCGTCAGGTTTGAAAGGGAACTTTACTTACTAAATCTTACTTGGTTTACATTAAAAAATGGTTGACAGTTATCAAAATTACATCTCCTCATTTTAATATGAAATATACAGTCAACAGATGTAAACAAATGCTATATAAATAATATATGTCATGTAACAAACTTGTTAAACTGTTTCAATAAAATTCTAATTTTAGTAGAATTTGTTTCTGCTTGGGTAAAAAAAAATTTACAGAATATTTTAATCAACAAAATGTGTTGTTTTAGTTGCTTCCCTTGATCCCCAACTGCAGCAGTTTTACAAAGAAGTGAACCAGCACTGGAGGCAGCACTCTTCAAGCCTGCAACATGTTACAGTGGTCAGTACAGGTGGGGGCTACAGGGACATCCAGGTCCGCTATGATCTCACTAGGTTGGATGGTGTAAGTTAAATTCATTGGGACACTCACAAGCTCTTTATACATTGGGTACACTGATAATCTCTTTATTCATTGGGTACACTCATAAGCTCTTTATTCATTGGGTACACTGATAATCTCTTTATTCATTGGGTACACTCATAAGCTCTTTATTCATTGGGTACACTGATAATCTCTTTATTCATTGGGTACACTCATAAGCTCTTTATTCATTGGGTACACTGATAATCTCTTTATTCATTGGGTACACTCATAAGCTCTTTATTCATTGGGTACACTGATAATCTCTTTATTCATTGGGTACACTCATAAGCTCTTTATTCATTGGGTACACTGATAATCTCTTTATTCATTGGGTACACTCATAAGCTCTTTATTCATTGGGTACACTGATACGCTCTTTATACATTGGGTACACTGATACGCTCTTTATACATTGGGTACACTGATAATCTTTTTATTCATTGGGTAAACTCATAAGCTCTTTATTCATTGGGTACACTGATACGCTCTTTATACATTGGGTACACTGATACGCTCTTTATACATTGGGTACACTGATAATCTCTTTATTCATTGGGTACACTGATAAGCTCTTTCTTGTGTAACTACTAGATCTATCTGCAGGCTGGATGGTGTAATTTAAATTCATGGGGTACACTGATAATCTCTTTATTGTGTAACTACTAGATCTATCTGCAGGCTGGATGGTGTAAGTTAAATTCATTGGGTACACTGATAATCTCTTTCTTGTGTAACTACTATCTGCAGGCTCCTATCATACCTTTCAGATACATTCACATGTATATCATCATCTATTCCTGTTAGTGTGCAAGTCACATGGGGCAGATGAAGTAGAGTTCATCTGTTTCAATGACCTTGGCATACATTACAAGGGGATAGTGTGGTCAGCACTATGCCCAGGCGCCTTTGTTTCCCCTAACTTAAGTCAGGTACCCATCAGAGCGGGGTGGACTCAGGGACGTCCTATATATTATATTTGAGCCCTGGATCCAAACTCAAAATTTTCGGGTTAGCAGTCTAACACTACCACTTGACCACACCATCCCCCCTCATATATATATGTATACCTATTCTTATTTATAACCAAAAGCCATCTACTGTCGTCAATAGTTTGAACAGCAAACATTGCCTGCTGAATATATGTGGTTCTGTTGGTTAAAACATTTCACACTGTTTGATAAATTTTAAACCACCCCTTAAATGTTATAGAGAAAAAACTATTTTTTAAGACTTACTCTTGTTTTTGTTTTAACAGATTGTTTCACCTAATAGATCATTGAGTGTTCTGGTAAGCTGATTATCTAACTATTTTTGAAAAACTATCTTTTTCAGTCATAGAGATATTTTATTAGTAACTAGAATACCCGTCATCCCTTGGATAACTGTGGGTTTCGGGGGTCATCCATCAAAAAACATCACGTCTGTCACTCAGAGGCATAGCGAGCCTTCCCGGCGCCCGGGGACAAACTTTTCGATTTTAACCCCCCCCCCCCCAAGATTTCGATTTTCAACCCCCCCCCCCCCTCAAACTTTTGATGTGCACCCCCTCCCCCCCCCCACTCAAACTTTCGATTTGAACCCCCCTCAACCTTTCAATTTATTTTTCCAAACCATTTTGGCGCCCCAACATACGTCCCCCCGCCTTCACTCCCTCCGCCTCCCCTCCCACCCCCCCCCCGCCTCCCCTTCCCCCCCCCCCCCCCGCCTCCCCTTCCCCCCCCCCCCCCCCCCCGCCTCCCCACCCGCCCCCCCCCCCCTCCTCGCTACGCTACTGCAGTGTCACTTATCGTCACAAAAACAGAGCCCACATTCAAAAATATGTTTCTTATCTTTTAAAAACACCGAAAACACCGATTTCGGACTATCCCTTCATATACTGACGTCACATGTGACCTACTCAACTCTACTTCACCTGCCCAGTGTCCCGCCAAGTCTCAGACAACATGTTTTTATCGTTTAAAAAACGATTCCAGCCGAGCATGTCTCTGACCACACTATCCTTTCATATGGTTAGGACAAAGAAACAGATGAACTCTACTTCACCTGCCCTGTATCCTGCCAAGTTCAGATAGGCAACTTTATCATTAACATCTAAAAAAAAAAAAATTGAAAAAAAAAAATCATTTTTTATCATTAACATCTAAAAAAAAAAAAAATTAAAAAAAAATATCATTGACATATTGGTCTAGAACCTGTACCACTCGCATGAGAGCGGACTACGCTACAAACTTAGCTATTTACTCCTGACGTCACAAATGAATTTTTATACTATACTTTGATGCAACTTGATTTCGAGCATCTAGTCTAGAAGTAGTAACTTTCAAATTAAATTTTATCTTAAATTAGCCAAACAAAGATTTATATAAAATAATTAAGGCCTGAAATAGATTCTAGATGTATTAAGGCCTGAAATAGATTCTAGATGTAGAATTTACATTAAGTCTAGATTTAGAATTTACATTGAGTTTAGTGATCTAGATCTAGGCTAGATTCATAAATTTCCTTCGACAGGTGATCTTTAGATATAGATCTAGAGAAATTTATTGTAAAACTAAATGAAAAAAGACAGTTGAAAATTGATATAAGTGTTGGAACGTAATAAATACAGCAAACGGACGTATTGTTAAAGTTATGACCGACAGAAAATTAGATTTAGAACGCGTTAAACTTTGGAATGGGAACACAATTTTCTTCGATAGACGCGCCGCCATTTTATTGTACTAAAGAGTCAACAAAAAGCTCTGACGTCACTATCAAGGGACGTCACTATCCCCACAAAGTTTATTCAAAGTATTAACATTTTTTAAAAAATACGGTTAATTTAACAATGAATAAATCAATAAATTAATTAACGTCTTTAAATAAATTTGTGATTAACAGTCTGTCTGCATTAAAAAATTATTCTCTACCTACATACTATTTTACAGCTTTCCAGATAGAGCCGAACATATCAGGATACTTGATCAGGCAAACAAACAAACAAACAAAAAAACAAATAAATATTCAAACATGTAAACAAACTTGACTTTTAGTAGTATATAGATTGTTTCCCAGTCAATTATATTATATTATCTTGACTTTTTTTTTTGCTATTTTCATCTATCATTACATTAGTCAAACTGTTCAACCAATTTAGTGTGTCTAGACTTTATTATTGAAACAGGATTAATTTTTTTCTCCAGACAAATGCAGTTCCAAAGGCTTGGGTCTCTACTGATCACCTATGTGCTGTTTGGTTTGTAATCAGTCTTTTCTAGTGTTTTTTTGCTCTTTATATTTGATCTTTTAGATACCGTCTAGGTGTTTTGTTAACTAAACGAGCCATGTTTGATCTTTCAGGTGTCGTCAAGTTGTTTTGTTAACTAAACGAGCCATGTTTGATCTTTCAGGTGTCGTCAAGTTGTTTTGTTAACTAAACAAGCCATGTTTGATCTTTCAGGTGTCGTCAAGTTGTTTTGTTAACTAAACGAGCCATGTTTGATCTTGTAGACAAGAGAACTTTGCAGGTAAATTTTTTTTTATAATAAACAAAATCAGTAATACTTCACATGTAGGTAAAAATACTTGATGTAATGAACTTAGACAATTATGTGAACAGATATCCCATGATGCGGATCTCAGGATGAAAGTCTTCAAACATCACTTCCTGGACAATAATGGTCTCACTGACTACCTGACACCTAATGATAACATCATTCTTGACCCCAAGGTCAAGTGGGAGGTCAAAGATGAAAGGTTGTGGAAATATTCTGCTAGTAGGGTAAATTTATTTTTGTTTGCCTACATCAGCACTCTACGGCACCTTCTATTTATATCATTGATAAATTTCCATGAGCATGCTACTTTTTTCACTGTCGTATAATCTACTGATAATACCTTCACAAAATTTGCAATGCCACTCTTCTCATAATTTAGACCAGGGGTCTCCAAACTTTTCAGTCATTAAGTATCAAATTTCAGTTCGGGGGTCAGTTTTTTCCAGGCATGTCTTTGATTTTTCTGGGCAAAGTTCCTCAGCCATCACCAACAAACACTTTTTCCGTGGACAAAAAGATCTCCGCAGGCCGGATAAGAGGACCTCGCGGGCCGCATCCGGCCCGCAGGCCGTAGTTTGGAGACCCCTGATTTAGACAGCAAAATTCAATAGATATAGAGTGTAGTTTGTTGTTGGTTCTAGAAGTTTAATTCTTGCATCTGGTATATATTCAACTCTAGATGACTACAACAACCTACTTTGCTATTCCATTTGTCTTGGAGGAAGGAAAAGATTCCATTCTTGTCATGAGTAATTTGGTAAGTTGGCACTATTTTGTAGTTACAACTTACAAAACATTGAACATGTGTAATAGTTTACAATAAAAGTTAACCAAATGCTGAGATTGAGGATTCATTTGCTGGTGTTGCACAAATAGCTGATAGGTTGATTGAGTAATAAATAAATTGGGAGTGATCTCCCCTAAACTTTCTCGAATATTCTTATATAACACTATAGGGGATGGCAACTCGGGATAGAGACAATATTTTAATCCATTTTTAATTATTTAAACTTTTTATAATAGAATAGAATCTCGTAGATAAAAGAATTGCGCACCAAGTGAATGCCAAACAAAATGTGTATAATAGTGCGGAATATTATTAGTACTTTATAAATTCACATGCATTTCTTGAGAAATCGGAAATTGCGTAAATTACCACTTCTGGTCAATGGAAGTTTCTCAAAATTTGACAGAAAGCAGTGAATTAGATTTTTTACTTACATGTGCAATTTCATTTATCTATCTGAAATATTCCTCAAGTTATAGGCTTTTGAAAAATTGAAAGTAGAATAAGTTCCACTTCTGGTTATCGGAAATCGCTGAAAAATTGATACAGATCTACAGATTTGATACAATACTTATAAATGAAATTTCATCAACCTAGCTGTAACGGTACTCAAGTTATCATGTTTATACACACACACACAAACAGAATTGGATAATCCAGTTTTCCCAACTCCTTTACGCATAAAACGCCAAAATTTTGATAAATCTGGATTTATAATTTTTCCCCGATTAAAATAAGTCCTCTATATCCCGGATGTGATGAAGGACCTATGGTTTTTGTTACAATACTTTCTCTATAGTCTGTATACGAGAAAGTAAAAATGAAGGTGAAAAAGGTAAATTATGCATGATCACATAAACACCTGGGTTGTTAAATATGATTTGTTCTGCAAGTTATTGTTTATACAAGAGAGCAAGAGAAATGTGTGCCTGTATTTGACATATGCTACTATCTCTCAACAGACTAGCTCGCACTGGGTTTGTTACTGTAACATCCCACAAGGACAGGAAAAATGGTGAGTGACACCCTACTTTATCTAAGGAGTCTAGTTTATCAGTTAAAAATTGACATTCTATAAAATTTAAAGTAGACTTAAAATAAACGTGTGATACACATTTCTTCAGCACGTCCTGTACCAATTTATCAACCGCCACAAGATTTCTGCCGCCAAACTATGCTAATTCTAAGGTCAGTTTGTCATAGTAGACAACACATTTTTTTATAAACATGCACTGGAGAGTAGGGGAACATGAAATTAAAATTAAATAAAGAAAACAACATTGGCCTAACAATAAAACACAAACATTTCTTTTCATCTAACTTTATGAACTCCAAAAAATTACCATTTTAAAATGTAATTTAGAGATTTTTTTTTATAGAAATGATAAAATCAAGCATCCTTTCTAACAGTATTATTTTGAAGAGCTGAACTACTTAACCTTTTTCTTCTTTCAGTATGTTCGAGTCATGCACAAGGACATTGAGAGTACCAACAGTTCTTATATTTTAATCTTGGCCAATGCAGGGGAGAAAATGGTAATGGCCTAAAAAAATAAGAGATTATTATGATCTACAAAATTATATTGTACTTTTTTTTTCACTTCACATCTATATGTTGATATCTGTTTTTGAACATGCACAGGTGAATATTTTGGTTGACCAGTATGACAGCAATGAGCGCCACCTGGTGTACCAGATGCCCAACACATACGACACCATCATCTCCTACCCCATCTCAGCCACAGATGGCGCTGCCCTGTTAAGGATGAACAACGCCTCCACCTTCTACAGCCTCCACCTCGCTGGCCTGTCCCTCCCTACCAACGCCTACAAGGTGTATGTGACACCTCACAAGTGTCGCAAGCACAGCGCAGGTAACTGGAACATGTATGAAAGATCAGAGGGAATATGTGTATAGACGTACCACATTACATGTTATTCTAAATCAGCTAATGCAAGTTTAGACGCTTTGAAAATTTTGTAGCTGTAGCAAAATTAAGGATGACTAAACAAAATAAGATTTCAAACTCTTTTACAGTAATATTGTCATATTACAATAATGCTAAAAAAGCTACTTTAAACAATGTCATCTTAAAAGTATCTCTATACATATGTGAATACAGGCGCCCCCCCCCCCCCCCCCACCCCTACATTTCAAAAATAAAAATTGAATTAAATTTAAAGACAATGTTTTCTGATAAGTAAAAATTGAAACTTGTAGATTAACAGAGTGATATGACTTTCAGAACCGTACGAGGGCAGTGTCTTAAGACTGAACATCCCCTGGAGTCATGAGGAAGTTTATTCGTTTGCCAGGTAGGGTGCCTTGTTCATGATGTCACTACACAGTATCTGTGGTAGTAACTTAAAATTAGTTATCTGTATGTGTCTGACACCGTGTTTACACCTGCGACATGTATACTATACAAGTATAGAAAAAACTTCGCAATAAGTAAGTAGGTCCCTCTATACAAGTTCTGATAAAATTAACTTATGGTGCAGTTTTTTTTCTAAACGTGTATAGTATACATGTCGCATGTGTAAAAACTGTATGAGGAAGTACTAGCAGTTCTCTGAAAACAAAAGGTTGTAAATTTTCCCATTTATGTTGTAAAAGGTAAAACTTGTCTGTATCACACCACTGTAAACAAGAGATGATGTAAATGTCCCCAGCCTTGGGGTAACTGGTAAAAAAACCTAAAACATATCTGTAACACACCACTGTCAACAAAAGATGATGTAAATGTCCCCAGCTATGGTAAAGAAGCCAGCTTGTCCATCCGTGTAAGATAGCTGTGGTAAAAAACCTAAAACTTGTCTTAACACACCACTGTAAACAAAAGATGATGCAAATGTCCCCAGCTATGGTAAAGAAGCCAGCTTGTCCATCCGTGTAAGATAGCTGTGGTAAAAAACCTTAAACTTGTCTTAACACACCACTGTAAACAAAAGATGATGCAAATGTCCCCAGCTATGGTAAAGAAGCCAGCTTGTCCATCCGTGTACAGACAGCACGTCCAGCTGGCTACGACTGGAGGCTGGACAGCTCTGAGCCGCACCTGGAGATGTTCCTGCACCCATATTGCCACTACAAGCTCCGGTTGGTCATCTCAACCCCAGAAGTTTTAGGCCAGGTCAGCTTTTGGTCAAGTTTCTAGTGTTAATAGCTGTGTTCCAGACCATCTATAGTGACTTAAACAATAGCTTTAGTGTTTTTTTGTTGGGCTTGACCATTTTTGGTCCAGCATTTGACATATACATTATTGTAAGTGTTTTAATAGGAAAAAATGACAAACTTTCTAAAAATGCTGCTAAAAAATCTTTTTTTATTAACATTACATTTTAACACGTTTTTATTAACTCAGCTTCGCGTGTGTTTGTTTGTTGTCAAAATTGACATCGAAAATTAGCCCACTTCTGATTGCTCTATAGATCTGAAATTTGGCATGCAGGCTACTTTCGCCTAACAATTTCAGATGCAATCATAAAAACTAGCAATTAGAGACCGTAATTAGCTTAATTTAATTACGCCCTAAGGACCATAAAATTGAGGACATGATTTCTAAAGATACCGACAAGACTGAAGGCCTATTGACACAGTTACTTCGGCCCCAATCGATGTGAGCGCGCTGGCCGTGATCGTATAGTGGTTAGTACTTCGCGTTGTGGCCGCGACAACCCAGGTTCGAATCCTGGTCGCTCAAGATTTTTAGTCCGTGTATTTATAAACACTTAGTCAAGTCATACTTAATCAAGTCATTGGATAAAGTAGAAAATAAACTATATAAAAAACTTTTTTTAAAAACCACGTTTTTCATGTGTAGCAACGGACTAAAAAGGAGAAAATAAAATACTTAAAAAAAACTTTTTAAAAAACCACGTTTTTCTTGTGGACTAAAAAGTAGAAAATAACTATTTACATACATTTGATGACAAAAAACGTGGGTCGAGAAATTTGATGGTGAACGTACCCACGTTTTTTGTCATCAAATGTATGTAAATAGTTATTTTCTACTTTTTAGTCCACAAGAAAAACGTGGTTTTTTAAAAAGTTTTTTTTAAGTATTTTATTTAAAAATATTTTAAGTATTTTAAGAAACTAATTAGTATGTATTTGTGCATACAAACTGTCAACAGGCTGTTCGCTTCTATGCTGTTCTCTTGCCTGCCTACTTTGTGGCTGTCCTCTTCATGTCTTTCAAGGGTGTACTCATAACACAAGGAAAAGGTCAAGGTTGGAAGAGTCTATTTACAGCTTAGAAACTTAAGAAATATTTTATGGATTGTGTGTGTGGTTGGCGGTTAAAAAATATAAGGTTTCATTAGCATAGGTAGTAATGGTGTGGTGGTGATAATGTGGTTGTGTTTAGTACATGGTGTGGTGGTGATAATGTGGTTGTGTTTAGTACATGATGTGGTGGTGGTTGTGTTTAGTACATGGTGTGGTGGTGGTGGTAATGTGGTTGTGTTTAGTACATGATGTGGTGGTGGTTGTGTTTAGTACATGGTGTGGTGGTGGTTGTGTTTAGTACATGGTGTGGTGGTGGTGGTAATGTGGTTGTGTTTAGTACATGATGTGGTGGTGGTTGTGTTTAGTACATGGTGTGGTGGTGGTTGTGTTTAGTACATGGTGTGGTGGTGGTTGTGTTTAGTACATGGTGTGGTGGTGGTTGTGTTTAGTACATGGTGTGGTGGTGGTGGTAATGTGGTTGTGTTTAGTACATGATGTGGTGGTGGTTGTGTTTAGTACATGGTGTGGTGGTGGTTGTGTTTAGTACATGGTGTGGTGGTGGTTGTGTTTAGTACATGGTGTGGTAGAGTTAATGTGACAGTTTAGTACATGGTGTGGTGGTGGTAATAGAAGTAGAATCATGTGATGTAGTTGCAATGTCATAATAGAAAGCAAGTGATTAAAATTTAGTAGTTAGTAAACTGGCCTAGTGATGGGAAATGTAGCCTTAGGGCAGGTTGATACATGATAGGGATGTTTGTGGGCTTTTTTACTTGTAGATTCATTTTATTTTAAACCTAAATTCATTAGTTAAATTGTTTTTCTAACAAAAGTTCTTTTCAAATGTTTCAGTTATCAACATAAAAACAACTAGTCCATCAGATTGGCTGTTCATATACAGCAGACCTTATTACATTGTACCTACAGTTATTGTAATTAGATATTTACTCAGGTATGGAACCTTCCTGACATGAATTTGAAATTTTTTAGCAGTATAAAATGTAAAACTGTAGTATAGCACAATCCAACTTTTCTCTGACATTGTTTTTAGCAGTATAAAAAGTTTGACTGTAGTATAGCACAATCAAATTTTTATTTCCCCTTTTCTGTTTCCCAGTGTTGGTATCATTAAAAAGTTGGTGGGGAAACTGCTGGCGGTTGAAGATGACAGCGTCTCACTCAGTCAAGATGGGGTCTACTTCTCTCTCCTGCCTGCTCTCTTGTACGTCACTGCATACCTGGCCTCGTACATACAGACAGCGCTGGTGTACCAGCTGCTGCGTGTGTTAGGTTACTTAGCCAGGTGCTGTGCCATGTAAGTAGGGTTAGCCGGTTAAGATAGTCAGTTAACTTTAGCCTACTGATTCAGGTAATTACTTAACCTTTAGCTACCTGCTTCAAACTGTAACTTAACCTTTAGCCCTACTATATTTAACATTACTTAGCCAGATGTTGTGCGCATAAATAAAACTGGTCTTCCTTTTCATGTTAAATTTTCAAAGGAAAAAGTTGATTACAAATGTTAATGCAGTTTTTGTATAAGTAAAATTGTTCAATGCTTCACCTCTAAATCTTGAAGATAGAACTAAAGATAGGACTCACCACAGGACTTACCCTAATTAATTTGTGTGTTCCAGAGTTCCAGGATTTGTCTCAAGACAAGCCAGTTACCTACAGCTGCTGGTCAGTGTAGCGGCCATCTTGTCCACTTTCTGGTGCGGAACTTTGGGTCTTTTTATTTTCTCAGCTTTACTCACTCTCAGGGTAGGTGTTTGATTAGCTTTATTTTCAAATCATTGGTTACATTTTGTTTTATATCATTGGTTTAGTGCTAAAATGTTTGGTTAAGTTTAATGTTAAACGTTTGGTTAAGTTTAGTGTTAATTTAAATCTATGATTAAGTTTATTGTTTAACCTTTAGTTAAGTCTTTTGCTAAGTTTAGTGTTTAATCTTTAGTTAACCAAAAGTGTTTGATCTTAAGTTAAGTTTAGTGTTAAAACTTTGGAGCTTTGAAGTTACATCTCTAGATATCACCACACACTTATGAAATACTTGATCTTGTTTCCCCCGTTAGATCTAAACATGATTTGTTTTGTTCCTACTACTCTGTGTTTTTAACTTGCCTGTGATTGTATAAAATGTTCCC
Source organism: Physella acuta (assembly GCF_028476545.2). Taxonomy (NCBI): domain Eukaryota; kingdom Metazoa; phylum Mollusca; class Gastropoda; family Physidae; genus Physella; species Physella acuta. Next base: position 32,560 of record NW_026732852.1, on the reverse strand, counting down.
CCAGTCAGATCTAAACATGATTTGTTTTGTTCCCACAACTCTGTGTTTTTAACTTGCCTGTGACTGTATAAAATGTTCCCCCAGTTAGATCTCAACATGATTTGTTTTGTTCCCACAACTCTGTGTTTTTAACTTGCCTGTGACTGTATAAAATGTTTCCATAGTTAGATCTCAACATGATTTGTTTTGTTCCTACAACTCTGTGTTTTTAACTTGCCTGTGACTGTATAAAATGTTTCCATAGTTAGATCTCAACATGATTTGTTTTGTTCCTACTACTCTATGTTTTTAACTTGCCTGTGACTGTATAAAATGTTTCCCCAGTTAGATCTAAATATGATTTGTTTTGTTCCTACTACTCTATGTTTTTAACTTGCCTGTGACTGTATAAAATGTTTCCCCAGTTAGATCTAAACATGATTTGTTTTGTTCCTACAACACTGTGTTTTTAACTTGCCTGTGACTGTATAAAATGTTTCCCCCAGGTCTTACAGCTGTTGTACACTGTGGCCAGCAAGATGGACACACAAGACACACACCAGAAGCTGCTCATGTTCTTCCACCTGATGTTGCTGGTCAACCTGCAGACCCTGCTCAACCTGGGCTCTTTCATTGTCTGGCTCAAACGCTGCATCAGGTAGGTTGGGCCAGAGCTGCTGGTGTATGTTTGAAGAGTTTCATCTGTCGCATTTATATGTAGCTTTACAAATGATGTATCATATTGTAGTGTTTCAAATGTTGCATCTTATTATCTATATGGAGCATTTCAAATGTATTCCATTGTTGCATTTCAATCTCTACCACTTTGTAACATATTTTTAATGTATTATATTGTAGTGTTTCAAATGTATCCCATTGGAGAATTTCAAATATATCCTATTAGTGTTTACAATGTTGAAATTATCTTTGAAGTATTTTATCCCTTTAGTTTTTGTGAAGTTGTATTCAGTTCCTCTTTTTATAAAGTTAAATGCAGTTATTTTTTTTTTGTAATGTTGTATCCAAATATAGTTGGTATAATTTGGTATCTAATTTATTTGATAATGCCTTCTCTGTTTTCAGCAGCCAATTAATCCCGCCCCAACTTAGCCCTGACCCATCCCAGCTCCCTGCTTTGGTGGTCTGCGTCTGTCTGACTGTCATTTTGTTGTCTTCAAATTTTTCTCTCACTGGGTAAGTCAAGGAACACAATTTATTTTTTAAATTTGGTATCTTTTAATGTAAGGGACAGTGTTCTACAGGGGAGTATTGATTCAATTGGGGTCAAATCATGAACTTTATTAATTAATGGATTCCTTACATTCCACCCTGTTTTAGTGGTGCGTGAGTTGAATTTGTGATAGTTTATTTGTCCCAGCTACACAGCGTCATAAAACTCACCCAACAGCTTTTGGGTAAGGGACAGCAACAACTAGATGGCCAGCTTTACTTAACCTTCCTATTATTAATAGCCATTTTTTCATGCAACTGGGTGCACTTGAAACAGTAACAAATACCTGTCCTTTTTTTTAGCTGAATCTGAAGTCTTGTAACTGTGGTAGCTATTTTGTCTCCAGGTCCCAGAACATTATGATTGGCTGGTTGTACTTCGTCCTGGCCACAGTGACTCTCCTGTATGGGATGGAATCTTTATACCGCCTGCCCACCTTCCTGGCGGCGTCAGTTTTTCTGGTTACCCTCGGCAACCTGTCTTCTATATTTTCCAGTCCTCATAGGAACAAAGGCGAATAGGTTTACTGCTTTTACATGTCAATGTCATTTGTCAGTTTATGTCATTTCATTTCCATCGTTTGTTGTAGTCACTGCCATACCATTCCAGCCCACTGGTAATGATCAAAGATTGGAAGAAAAAACATGTTTTACTTGTGGATTTGTTTCATGTGTGACATGTTTACATATTGTATATTTGATAGTTTTCTGGTTAATTAAATTATTGATGCTGCTGTCTTGATTTTGGTCGTCTGTGTTGTGTGTTGGTGTGGAGCTTGGTGGTTTACGTTTAGGTGCATGCCATGACATGATGTCACAACAGGCCGGAGCTGAATATATCACAATCATGACATGTGTTGTTACACAGTCGTTGCAGAGTCACATTGCTGTGTGTAATACAGCTGTAACACAGTTGTGATGTGTCACAGTCACTACAAAGTCACACTGCCATGTAACGATCGTGTAACAGCCCTGACAATGTTGGTCATGTCACTGTCATATGCCACGCCTTAGTGTCACACGGCCATCTCAGACAGGACTGATGCCAGTTTGTCCAAGAAAATGCTGGCATGTTTCTCTTTGAAAATCAAACTTGGTCTCAAGCGTAGACTGGACGTCCCACAGCCTCCAATGTTCACACCTGTTATAAAACAAAATGGCTGACTTGAATTACATTGACACCTGGACCTTTTCAAAACATTTCTTAAAAAATCCTGATACCACAATATTTATCAATTAAAATAAACAAAATTCTTACCAGAGAAACGTAACAGTCAGCAGACATTAGCACTAAATTAACTTTACAAAACGCATATAAAAACACCTCCCCTTTTAAAAAACACAATCTCCGTTTATAAATAGCATAACTTAAGCTGCACGTAAACTCAGCTGGTCCTATTAAGACAAGATTAATTAAATCCATTCCACACTTGGACTTAGACCCACCTTTGTTTCTCAACGTGTGGATAATTTTGTCACGTGACTCGACTGTGGCGACGTCTACCGCACAGAGCGTGCCCAGGCCACGAGCGTTGGTCAGTAGAGCCGGGTAGAGTTGCTTGGTGGGAGAAGGCAGAGGTTAACTCATTGAGGTTTTTTAAAAAAAGGTTAACTCACAGAAGGTAAAGTATTTTCTTAACTAAGGGAGGCAGAAGTTAATTTACGGATCATAACTGACGTTGAGATTTAAGCCAAATTTTACTCCCCATCAGGGGCGGGGGGTGCGGACCGCACCGGGTGACACCATTTAGGGGGCTGACACCAAGGCAAAATTATAGCAAAATATATAGAGAAAAACTTGAGGGGGGGGGGTGTAAATCGAAAATTTGAAAGTTTGTCCCCGGGAAGGGTCGCTACGCCTCTGGGGGGGGGGGGGGGTTTGACACCATTAAGTGCCGCACCGGGCGACACCCGACCTCGCTACGCCCCTGCTTCCCAACCCCCATAATATTGTATTTCAAAAAATGATCTACCCGCTATAAAAGGAACCACGATGACGTCACCTACTCAGTTGAACTCAATGTATTTTAAGGATAAATGATTTCAGCAAGTGTTGTTTGAAGAGATATCCAAAGTCAAATGTTTAGCCTAATGTTTGTGGCGTTATTTACAAGCCCCCCCCCCCCAACAAAATAAAATTTATATACGCTTATATATGCTTTTAACAGTGTCCGCCCCCCCCCCCCCCCCCCCCCCCCGAGCGAAATAAATTTTCGCGTCCGTCCCCCACCACCACAAAAAAAACACCATCGGAGAAAAAAGTCTGGAAGAAACACTGTGGTAGCCTGCTTGGGCAAAATGGGCAAAAAATCTGGGCACTCACCTGCATTTCTTTTAATCCAGCTAAAAGTGTTTGTCCAACTTTAGCAGCATTCGCTACCAGATTGTCTCGTTTGATTTCCCCGATGACTTTTTCAAGAAGGATTAGCTTAGAGTTATCTCCCAGCCAAGTGTTATAGATTCTGTAAGCCTAGGAATGGGAAAATCATGCACAGATACGGACAATGTTGAAATTGTATCAAAACTTGAAATAAATGGGCTGTAAACAAATATTCTCTACCTAAGTGATACTTGTTAAAAGGAAACCAATAAATAATAAATCTAGATGTAGACCTACATGTTTAACGGTAAACCTACGCTAAATGTGCAGTTTCATGTATTTGCCTCACCCCCTTTTTTCAATGAAAACACTATGCCAACACAATAAAATATACCAGATCAACACAACCAAAATTTAGCTACTTAAAGAAGCATATCTTAATATTAGTTGTAAAAGTACGCGAGCCTTTCAAAAATTTGCATTAAATTAATAACCGCTGTTAATCCAAGTCATCCTGTCGTGACTGACAAAATTAAATTAAACACGCAACGGAACAATGCGCAAAGGAAAACTTTGCACAAAAAGTGCGCAAGGGCATTTTTGTTTTCTAAAATCGAGCATTTTTAGACATTAACAAGTAGTGACTACATGTACATTGCTTAGCATAACAAAAGGCTGTTCCTCGAAATATGATACAATTAAAGTGTATTAGTATAATTTGTTTGCATTTGCGGATGTTTGTGTTTGCGCAGTTTTCCGTTGCGTATTTTTTCTGGAACCCATGACAACATATTTTTCATAAAACCGTTGATATGAGTATACCATAGCACAGATAACACACGGACCTCAGTGGGCACAAGCTCCTCCGTGAAATAGAAGCCGCCCGACAGCATCTTCTTAGAGAACGTGACGACGTCTGGTGATTTCCTCAGGTTGAAATGATCGTGGGCCCAGAATCTTCCGCTGGCGCCACATCCGGTCTGTACCTCGTCTATCATCAGGTAGGCGCCATACTAGAATGAAAGATGTGCAATACATGATACCCCAACAGCTATAACTGGTTCGGGAATTAAATTTAGAGTTCAAAAATTAATTAATTGATTCAGGGAACTTAAATATATTAATCGACGACCCAAACAAACAGCAACTATGTTGGGGAGGGGAGCTAGAAGGATTGGACAGAACTAGACTTTAAAAAAAAAAAATAAAGACAGGAGACCATGAAAAATTTTATCAGAGGCCCTATGTTCTGCAAGGAGCTTAAGAATAATGATGATGATGAATTAGCCACAAACAATATTTTTTAAAATCATTGCGTGGACGCCAACTAAACGTACTTTAAAAAAAAAACATACCTATTGACAGATGTCAGACAACAGACTCACCTGTTGACAACAAACCCACCTTTTGACAGATGTAAACAAACTCACCTGTTGACAGATGTAAACAAACTCACCTGTTGACAGATGTAAACAAACTCACCTGTTGACAACAAACTCACCTGTTGACAAACTCACCTGTTGACAACAGACCCACCTTTTGACAGATGTAAACAAACTCACCTGTTGACAACAAACCCACCTTTTGACAGATGTAAACAAACTCACCTGTTGACAGATGTAAACAAACTCACCTGTTGACAGATGTAAACAAACTCACCTGTTGACAGATGTAAACAAACTCACCTGTTGACAACAAACCCACCTTTTGACAGATGTAAACAAACTCACCTGTTGACAGATGTAAACAAACTCACCTGTTGACAGATGTAAACAAACTCACCTGTTGACAACAAACCCACCTTTTGACAGATGTAAACAAACTCACCTTTTGACAGATGTAAACAAACTCACCTGTTGACAGATGTAAACAAACTCACCTGTTGACAACAGACTCACCTTTTGACAGATGTCCTGTAAGCCTTGAAAGAACGCGGCACTGGCGTGATGGTCCCCACCCTCAGACTGGACTGGCTCCACACAAATCCCCACCACGGGCTCCCCGCGGGCTTTGAATTTTTCAATCAGATCACAAACCTGGACAAAAGTTAAATCACATACACTATGTACTTTTTTTTTGGGAATCTAGTACGAAATCTATGATAGTTGTATCATCCGAGTCGACCTTGGTATTCTTCCCTAGGGATACCGTACTATGGGGCCACTGGGGCCACCGTGCTACCCTCCCATGTGACCACCGTGCTACTCTCCCATAGGGCCACCGTGCCAGCCTCCCCTAGGGCCACCGTGCTACCCTCTCATTGGGCCACTGTACTTATCTACCCTGGGGCCACCGTGCTACTCTCCCATGGGGCCACCGTACTTCTCTCCCATGGGGCAACCGTACTTTTCTCCTCTGGGCCCACTGCTCTACTCTCCTGGGGCCACCGTGCTACCCTCCCCGAGGGCCACCGTGCTACCCTCCCCGAGGGCCACCGTGCTAGCCTCCACCAAAGAGATGTTTACCAACACCAGTGAGTTTCTGGTGTCTCTGACATTGCCTCTGTTAATTCTCTTTGAACACAAACCTCGTACAAACATCTGTTCTCTTCCGCCAGGTTTTCCCGTGTAAATTCTTCCAGAGGATATCGGAGTCGAGGAAATGTAGCAATAGGCCAATCTGGTACAGGGAAGTCTAACTTGTGAAACCATTTGGCGTGACTCATCGCCAGGGCACCTGGCCAAAAGATATAGTAGAGTAGATGAGAAAACGTTGAAAATAATTATGAATCTCTAGTAGTGATGAATAATAAGAATATGAATCTCCAATGAAATTTGAGGTAGCAGAAGCCAAACTGGCATTACAGAAATGTGTGTATCTCAAAAGTGACTCTGTCACTTGCCAGATAATAGTACTGTTAGAGGGTTAAACCAAATACCTGGCTTAGATATTATCTAATACAGATGTTAAAGCAAGCCATATCTCCACTGACCCATATAACGAACATGCATAATGACCCATACAACGAACTTGCATAATGACCCATACAGCGAACGCGAATACTGACCCATACTATGACCATTCAGAATGACCCATACAACGACCTGGAATACTGACCCATACAACGAACACGAATACTGACCCATACAACGACCACGAATACTGACCCATACAACGTCCACGAATACTGACCCATACAACGACCATGGAAACTGTTCTTGAAAGACAGAAAGGAAACTTTAGGACTTCCCGGAAGTTGGTTCATCAGACTGGACTGCTTCTCCTCGTCTGTCGGTTGACGCCCACCTCGCAACTTCCGCTAGAACAAAACAAGAGACACGTCAGAAACGTCCGCCATGTTGGATAGCTAATATATTCGATCAATTTTTACGAGAATCAATAAACTATCACGTGGGCCATTCCAACAATTATAGCATAGACTCTACACATGCTTTATGCCTTGGGCTGTGTCCACTCTGGTGACATCATCAACGCAGTCGACCTTGACCTTAACCCTCACCTGATATGCCATGAAGACAGCCTTCTGCCCGCTCTCGATGGAGCACGTGCCACAGCCCATCGTCTGCACGCGTGACATTCCTGGTGGCGCCACCTGGATAGCGACAAATTGTACAATTCTTACGTCTGCCTAGTTGGCTACGTGTTGGAACTAGTGAAATTTTGTCATATTGTATTGAAAAGTGTACGAGTAATTCAAAGAGATTTGAAAAGTTGATGACAGTCTAGTATGCGCATTTGTAAGATGTGTGAAAGGTTAAAAAAAATTAATGGTATCTGTTAATGGTAACTTGTGAAGAATAGTTGGGGATCTTGTCCAGATAAGCCCCGCCAAAAAAGTTAATCCCGGCCACACCAACAAAAAAAAATGTATATGAAACTTATAGACTTTATTGAAGAGGATGGAATTGGGATATGTCATTAATCATTTGCACGAAAAGGTCTGCAGTTTGGTACCTTGAACCCTAATCCCAACCCTAACCCTAACCACAACCCTTACCCCAACCCAAACCCCAAGCAGATCCCCAACCTTAACACTAACCCTAAGGTCGTATAAGAAGTTTTTACGGCTTGCATTTAAATATTCAAATGTCTATACTTCAAAAATAGGTCAAAAGTGGCGGGGCTTAACTTTAACTTTCGCCCGTGCACCTGGACAAGATCCATAATTGGTTCAGTACTTGACCATAAAAGTTCCACGTTTAAAAAAAAAACTTTTTATGCATTCAGTAAGGAGAGTTTTCATTGAAGCTCAGAACTTACCGACAACAGACTTGATTCGAGCTGATCAACAAAATCTAAAGGGGGATAACTCCCGAGTGCCGGGCGATTTATAAACGTCGACTGGAATATAAGGAAACATTGAATTCAAATTTTACTCCATTTTTATACCAACTAGATCTATGTGAAATTAAAAAACGAAATGTAGAAGAAAGCGGCAAGATGAGTTATAGTCAGAACGTACTGAATGTTGGGGGTCCCTCATAGCTGCAGCCAACATTACAGCCAGAACTTACCAAATTTTTGGGGTCCGTCATAGCTGAAGCCAGTTCTGGGTGATTGTATCCTGGGGGGAAATATGGCGAACGTTTTACATTCTAAATCACGTGACTCCAGCTGGCTATTTGTCATCGAGTTAAAGAGAAATACAAAAATACAATTCCCTAAACATCGAACCCCAATCTACGTAAAAATAAGATTTATCCATTAGCAGAGTAATTAATTACCTAACGGTAGAGAGGCAATCTGGGTGAACACATCCAACATGACGTTGCCATCAACATCAACAATGTAGTTCCCGCGAGATTTGTTGTAGTCGACAAAAAAATGGATGGCGTCGGTATTCTGTGGGGGAAGTATGATAGGGCTGGTGGTAGATATGTGTTAGCCATGGTAGTGGCACAAGCTGGTAGTAGCACTAAGGTGGTAGTGGCATTAAGGTGGTAGTGGCACTAAGGTGGTAGTGGCACTAAGATGGTAGTGGCACTAAGGTGGTAGTGGCACTAAGGTGGTAGTGGCACTAAGATGGTAGTGGCACTAAGGTGGTAGTGGCACTAAGGTGGTAGTGGCACTAAGGTGGTAGTGGCACTAAGATAGTAGTGGTACTAAGATGGTAGTGGCACTAAGATGGTAGTGGCACTAAGGTGGTAGTGGTACTAAGATGGTAGTGGTACTAAGATGGTAGTGGTATTGAAGTATGACACTAAGATAGTAGTGGCACTGAGATGGTAGTGGCACTAAGATAGTAGTGGCACCGAGATGGTAGTGGTACTAAGATGGTAGTGGCACTAAGATGGTAGTGACACTAAGATGGTGGTGGTACTAAGGTGGTAGTGGCACTAAGATGGTAGTGGCACTAAGGTGGTAGTGGTACTAAGATGGTAGTGGTACTAAGATGGTAGTGGTATTAAAGTATGACACTAAGGTGGTAGTGGCACAAGATGGTAGTGGCATAAAGATGGTAGTGGCACTAAGATAGTAGTGGCACTGAGATGGTAGTGGCACTAAGATAGTAGTGGCACCGAGATGGTAGTGGCACTAAGATAGTAGTGGCACCGAGATGGTAGAGGCACTAAGATGGTAGTGGCACTAAGGTGGTAGTGGTACTAAGGTGGTAGTGGCACTAAGTTGGTAGTGGCACTAAGGTGGTAGTGGCACTAAGATGGTAGTGGCACTAAGGTGGTAGTGGCACTAAGGTGGTAGTGGCACTAAGATGGTAGTGGCACTAAGGTGGTAGTGGCACTAAGGTGGTAGTGGCACTAAGATAGTAGTGGTACTAAGATGGTAGTGGCACTAAGATGGTAGTGGCACTAAGGTGGTAGTGGTACTAAGATGGTAGTGGTACTAAGATGGTAGTGGTATTAAAGTATGACACTAAGGTGGTAGTGGCACAAGATGGTAGTGGCATAAAGATAGTAGTGGCATTAAGATAGTAGTGGCACTGAGATGGTAGTGGCACTAAGATAGTAGTGGCACCGAGATGGTAGTGGCACTAAGATAGTAGTGGCACCGAGATGGTAGAGGCACTAAGGTGGTAGTGGCACTAAGGTGTTAGTAGCATTAAGATGCTAGTGGCACTAAGCTGGTAGTGGCATTAAGATGGTAGTGACACTAACCTAGCAGTAGCACTAACCTAGCAGTAGCACTAACCTGGTAACGACCAAGCCTAGCTTGAAGCTCCTTCGTCTTCGGCCCTGGAACCGATGTACGCATCTGTGGCTGCTCAATGTCTTCAAATGCCGCGGTGGCTTGTTTAGTGGTCATCTGTCTAGTGGTCATCTGTCGTGTGATCAAAACGCAACAGGCAGCTGGCGAGGCACATGAATCAGTTTGGAAAATAAATTGAGAACACAAAAAAAAAAATCCTAGACATATTCCCCAATATATTTGATCTTGTATATAGCTGCGAACCCTAAAGTCTCGAGTTCGAATCCGGGTTCAAGTCAGTAGAACGTCCCTGACATAGTGTTGACTACGCTATCCCGTCATAATCCGAGGTCTCTGAAACAGATGAACTCTACTTCATCTGCCCCATGTGACTTAAACAAGAATGGGAAAAGCTGACGATGATAAACACAAAAAAAAATCAAATTCATCAAAGCTTGAACCCTTAACTAAACACACAATCCTTAAGACGCTAGCAACTCGGCCTTGTCCACCTACCTGATTTGTTGAGCTGGGTGCCGAACCTGAGCGCCATCGCTGAAACAAAGAACGTGTCATTGTTAAAATGTTTCTTCTGGTAGGATTAAACGGTGTATTACAATACACAGGGTCTAACGATGGCGCCATCCCTCAATGTTAAAATAGTTTTTCTAAATGTTTTCATACAATGCCACGCAGAGGTGGACTGGCTGTGTCTAAGGGGCCCGGGAAATTTTTAGAGGGGGGCCCAAACCCGAGATTCGAATTTTCATTGTGTATTTTTTTCTTATCAAAATCTAAGGGCAAGGTCTACCAAGAGCCTCGTGTGCTTAGGGTGTATCCGATCCGGTTGTTTTTTGAATGACTCGAATGTGGGCATGTTGGTTGGAATATTATTTTGCAGTGGCAATCGTTTCAAACTTTCAACATTTTTATTTTTACAAATACAAACACTAATGGGTCTATTACATGACCGTTCTTTAAGACCCACAGAATGTGTGTTTTTTTCGATAGACCGGCGGACAGTCCACCCCTGAGTCTTTGTGATTTTTTGTTTTGATCGCTCACAACATCACACAGATCGGACTCATCCCTTCCTTCCCCCTTCCCTCCACTACCAATTTTATAACAAACATTTAACTAAATAAAATAAACCGGGAGTGATCTCCCTTAAACTTTCTCGAATATTCTTATATAACACAACGGGGATGGCACCTCGGGATATCAAGTAGAATAGAATCTCGTAGAAAAAAAAATTGGGCACCAAGTGAACGCCAAAAAATCTGTGTATAATAGTGCGGAATATTATTAGTACTTTATAAATTCACATGAGTTTTTTGAGAAATCGGAAATAGCTTAAATTACTATTTCTGGTCAACGGATATTACTCAAAATTTGAAAGAAGACAGATATAATTAGAACTTTTACTTATCGGAAATCGCTGAAAAGTTGATACTGAACTACAAATTTGATATACTTGTAATAGAAATTTCATCAACCTAGCTGTAACGGTACTCAAGTTATCATGTTCACAGACACACATATACACACACACACACACACACAGACATACGGACAAGATTGCAAAACTATGTTTTTCCGACTCAGGGAGGTGTAAAACGTCTATATATTTTTTTTTGCACGATTACAATAATTTCTGAATACTTCGTATACGAGAAAGTATAAAAAGCCATCGGAACGTATACAACAAAGCGCATGAGCATGACTTTACTATAGATGGAGTATAGACCAACAGCCTTAGTGTCCCACAATGAGACTTCTTCTTCTTCTTCGTTCTTAATTTTTAGTGTTGGGAGGGATCGAGCCTTATCTGCCAGAGGGTTTGAACTCGAGACTTTTTTTTTCGAATTTATCAACCATGAGCTTTGCCGACTCGACCATGCTTCCATCACAATTAAGTATTACGTGTCAACTGTTATGCGCCATTGATGCCATTGACTCCGATTTCAGCCTGCTTTTCTTTTTGGATTTGCTTCCATAGCCTTTGTCCAACCAAGAACAAACTACAAGGCAGCAGTTGTTTGATTTTGGAGTTGTCTCTCCTAGAAGAGTGGCTGTCCCCAGCTAACGAGCCTCAACTGCCCGAGGGTTCGAACTCGAGACTTTTCGGTTTAGCAACCGACTCGACCACGCCGACCCCCCCACAATGAGACGTTTCGTGGACAGTGCGGAATTAGCACTGGCTGTGTGGTAAACCAACTTGAAACAAAAGTATCCGGATTATTCTGATAATGGGGTTGATGACGATGATAGTATAACAAAGCTAGATCAGGGGTCTCCAAACTACGGCCCGCGGGCCGGATGCGGCCCTTGAAGTCCTCTCATCCGGCCCGCGGAGATCTTTTTGTCCACGGAAATATCGTTTGTTGGTGATAGCTGAGGAACTTTGGCCAGAAAAACCAAAGACATACCTGGAAGAAACTGGCCCCCGAACTGAAATTTGATAGTTAATGCGGCCCTCGGATTGAAAAGTTTGGAGACCCCTGAGCTAGATGATCACGTGACTATTTATTAGCCGTTGAAGAAAATGAGCAGCAACCGCTGACGTGTCTGCACCTGTTCACTTTGTGCCTCCATTTGTGACGCCACCTGAATTCGCTTGACTCACGCTTGATGCTAATTGCACCCGTACACGTCACCAGCTCACCTGCATGCTGATTGCTCACCTGTCAAGACTAGACTAGACACTCTCCCCTAGATGAACGTGTGTCACCACTAGACACTCTCCCCTAGATGAACGTGTGTCACCACTAGACACTCTCCACTAGCTGGACGTGTGTCACCACTAGACTAGACAGTTTGTTATCCATCCAGTTTGTTATATTTTGTTATCCATGCAGTCTGTTATATTTTGTTATCCATACAGTCTGTTATATTTTGTTATCCATGCAGTCTGTTATATTTTGTTATCCATACAGTCTGTTATATTTTGTTATCCATGCAGTCTGTTATATTTTGTTATCCATACAGTCTGTTATATTTTGTTATCCATACAGTCTGTTATATTTTGTTATCCATGCAGTCTGTTATATTTTGTCTGTTATATTGATTGTTATCCAGGATGCCGTCTTTCCAGTCTAGTGTTACACAATCAGTCTAACATTCTCTCTAATTAGGTTAGTGAGCTGATGTCACCATTTGACATGTACTGCGACTTACATCCAATACATGTCAACTTGCTTTAACTGGCAAGATAAGCAGTTTTTAATCAACAAAATGTGAACACAAGAGTGAGATTTGTGAGCGATTTCCCCTTCAATCGTTATGTGAGAGGGGTGGGGTGGGGTGGGGTGGGGGGGGGGGTGACAAGATGTGCCCTACCAAATGGATTAGCTAGTGCCTTAGAGCTTTTATGAAATGTGCATTGGTCTTAAATGTATTGATTGAATAATCTGACCTTGACAGCTTTCACATATACTCACACACACACACACACACACACACACACACACACACACATATATATATATATATATATATATATATATATATATATATATATATATATATATATATATATATATATATATATATATATATATATATATATATATATATATATATATATATATATATATATATATATATATATATATATATATATATATATATATATATATATATATATATATTCACACCAAACAAGTTGTAAAAACATTTTAAGACTAGACACTTCAATTGATATATGATCCTATGTGAGCCCAACAATGTTTCACCTACCTGTCTGTGTGTATCGTTCTCCCTATCGTATCCACTGCTGGCGTATATCTCTTAACATCGATCCATGCCTTATCACTCCTCTAGCAACACTATCCCAACAGTATCCCAACACTCTCTCTATCTCCCACTAACGATGGTCACATCAGTCACGGACTCTATGGTCCCACTCAGACGGTACTAGACTGACTCAAAACAAACCGTTACATAATTACAGCGTTGTCCCACAGGGCCGTCAACTGGCAGTGTTGTATCTTTGTGTGCATCTGTTCCCTGCTGGCTATTCTATGCACGGCCTTTATGTTCTCTGTTTTTTGGCTTTGATATGTTTATGCTGGTATTCAGGCTCTTGATGTATTAATCATGTACATAAATTACGTGTATGATGGGGGCATTGGACATATATCTATATATATCTATATATATCTATATATATCTATATCTATATATATATATATATATATATATATATATATATATATATATATATATATATATATAGGCAAAGAATTTTAGCCTCTGCCAGCTCCCCAATCAATAGGTTCTATACGCCAATGTGTACATGTGTAAATATTGTTATCTAATTACAGTTCATATCCTTGTACACTAGAATATCAACGCACGTTATGCGTACATCGATCAATACCAAAATATATATTGTACTCTTGTTCGCATTTGATATAAACTTTGTTTATATGTTGGTAATGCACACACACACACATACACATACACACACCACCACACACAAACACACAGACACACACACAGAGACACACACAGACACACGCACACACATAAACACACACACACATAAACACACACGCACACACACACACACGCACACATAAAAACACACAAAAAACACACACACATCACAGACACACACACACCACACACAAACACACAGATACACACACACACACACACAAAACGGCCCTGCGTCTAATTAATTAAGTCAGGCGAAAGACCTGAATATGCTTTGTCCTGACCGAGTTCTGTTAGTGCCGTGCCTTAAGTCCCTGCGACCATCTCCCGAGATGGCCTTGATATAATGATAAGCGAGCGTGGAAGACAAATTGCTGCTGTTATTGTTGCCAGATAAAAATGAAGGAAGTGTAGTGAAAGTTAACAGATTAAAAGTTTTACTTACAAATTACTTAGGTGCACTTGAAATAAGAACCATATACTATTATCTTGACAAAATATCAAAATACCTTATTATTTGAACTGTTGTTCGATAACGTTTCAAATAAATTTGAAAAGTGAATTTCTTGTTTGCCATAAAAATGATTGAGATTTCAAATAATTTGTAAAAACTAGAAGAAGTGTGTTATGGACGACGTGGTCGGGTGATTGACTGCACGACAGTTAACCCGAAACTCTCCATATAATTAAATGTTAGCGTACATTACTAAATAATGACAATTCGGCAGAGCCTTCCAGGCCCGTTTTTATAACAAGGTTGTATTTGGTTCGCAGCATCTGTTTGTTTGTTTGTTTGTGGGTTTGTGGCAAATCTTGTAACTCAATTTTGACCCACTTCTAAAGCAGCGATTTCGTTCAAACTTTCCAGATACGTTCCACATCGATGACAACACACGTCTTTCTATTTTTTTAAATTTAATAAAATGTTTAATTAGTCATTAAAACATTAATTAAACTGTTTAAACTAATGGAAGAAAACAAAATTTTATCATTCAATATGATATAACTTTGGTCCCTCATGAGATCTTTTACATATTTTAGCGACATAAGAAGGCAGATTAGTTTTATTTTCATATTTTCAGTGCATTTAAAAGCTGGTTGCTAAAAAGTTGGTTTTTTATTTTTGTTTTATTTCTAACTAGTGCGTCTTATGAATATGACAGCCTTCCACTCGAAGGAAGGTTAAATATAACTGAAAATGTAAATGAGAAGTTAGTTAAACCGGGCAAGGTAAGTTGGTGATAGAAGACACAATATGTTGGTGAAAACATAGAGCCCTATTATAAAATAAAGGTGGATGTGGTATGTGTTAAAAACCAACATTTAAAGGGACGACATATATAAATATGAATACGCTGATTCACAAATCTTGACCGAATTTTTAAGCAGGGGCGTAACGTATGTGGGAGTGGGGTGTCTAAACTAGAAGCTTATCAGCAGCATTTGTTTTACTTTTACCCCTACAAAAATTATTAGGGAGGGGTTTATTTTATGGCAGCTGGGCGTTCTACCGAAAGGCACTAGCCCGAATGCCGTTTGCCCAAAGGCCGATTTCCCGAATGGACACTTGCCCGAATGCGACAAATGCCCGAATGCCGTTTGCCCGAAGGCCGATTTCCCGAATGGACTCTTGCCCGAATGTAACAAATGCCCGAATGGACACTTGCCCGAATGCGACAAATGCCCGAATGGACACTTGCCCGAATGCGACAAATGCCCGAATGGACACTTGCCCGAATGCGACAAATGCCCGAAAGCCACTTGGAAATATTTAGGTCGACAAAATACTGAGCCCACCCCGAGACCTCCCCCCCCCCCCCAAGCTACGCCACTGAAGGTATGTTTATTCACTCAAAGCATTTCTGACCGTAATTATTGTTCCGCGGTGGTCTAAAAATAGCACCCTGGTTGTCTAGTTGTGACGAGGTTGCATGAATAAAACGTCTTGCACGCGGAAACTCGCGGGTCCTTCTGACACTGACAGATGGGCGGGACGTCATGTCAGGGACCCTCAAACTGTGGCAGTGGCAGTAGCATTCTTATTGTGTGAGAAAGGGGGGGACACCAAAGGTTTCTTTCAGACTTTTTTTCTGTGGTGGTGGAGGCGCTTAAACTTACGTGGGGGGGGGGCGCACTTAAATTTCAGTGGTGGGGACTGCTTGAAGTATATATTTTCTAAGTAAAGTATTTAAAAAAATATTTTGTCCATGGGTGGGGGGGGGGGGAGATATGCTTTTGTGCCACCTCGAAGAAATGCCTGAAAGATACTCTGGGGGTATCTTTTGCAGTTTCAGGAATAAGTTTAGTTCGAGGTAAGGTGATAGTCTAAAGCTAGATGTGGCTGATTCGTTTCACACAACTAACAGAAGCTGTGGAATACGCACACACGCACACACTAATAATAATTGCTACTTTCGATTAGGTAACAGATCTTTGTAGAAAAAATAAATTCTAGAAAGGTTTGGTGGCCAATATACCAGGACATTGGCCATAACCAGGGACTATTAGGCCAGGCTTTACCAAGGACAATGGCCATTTTATACCAGGTAATATTTTGGCCAGTTTATACCAGGTAATATTTTGGCCAGTTTATACCAGGTAATATTTTGGCCAGTTTATACCAGGTAATATTTTGGCCAGTTTATACCAGGTAATATTTTGGCCACTTTATACCAGGTAATATTTTGGCCAGTTTATACCAGGTAATATTTTGGCCAGTTTATACCAGGTAATATTTTGGCCACTTTATACCAGGTAATATTTTGTCCAGTTTATACCAGGTAATATTTTGGCCAGTTTTATACCAGGTAATATTTTGGCCAGTTTATACCAGGTCATATTTTGGCCACTTTATACCAGGTAATATTTTGGCCAGTTTATACCAGGTAATATTTTGGCCACTTTATACCAGGTAATATTTTGGCCAGTTTATACCAGGTAATATTTTGGCCAGTTTATACCAGGTAATATTTTGGCCAGGACAAAAATTTTCTTTACCTGTGTGAAGTGCACCAGCGCCAACAACTTTTTTTTTATATACAAGGGGATGTAAACTCCAATTTTTATTGTTGTCTCCCCTGTGTCAGAATTGGTTGAAAATATTTGTAAAACGGCAAGTTGCCAGATAAAACGTAGCGATAATTTGCTTTGTTTTTGTTTTGTTTTTCGTTACATAACAAAATTTTAAAAATAAAATTTGAAAATGAAAACTACTTTTTAAAAAGTTGAAGTTATTAATAGATCTTCTACTGCAGCGACACATGCTGTGTTCACTGAACCGTGTCGTGGAAACATGGCTTACAATAACAAAACATTACGGCTTCGTAAAGGTGATCCTAGATTTGATATTTCTTAAAGGGAAATTCGAAAACAAAAATGTATTAGCATTTTTTTTTCAATGTTGTCATTTTAAGTTTATGAATATCCCCCCCCCCCCCACCCCATAAACAAGCACACATTTATTGCGTAAGTATTTCTCCAAATCCC
>NW_026732852.1:0-12500 GCF_028476545.2 Physella acuta | reverse complement strand
CGGCGAGTTCTCCTGAAAAACTGTTGGGGACTACGGGAGATGTACGGGTGTGTGTGCGTGTGTTTATACCGCGTGTGTGTTTATACAGCGTGTGTGTGTATGCGTGTTTATACCGGTGTATGTGCTTATACCGCGTGCTTATGTGTGTGCTTTATACTTTTAAAACTAACGTCTTTATTATGAAGCGACATCGACTCGGTTAACCTCAGGCGCATGACCTAAAACATCAAACGTCCTTGAATGGAAATATGATAACAAATATAAGTTGTGCAACGGCAACAGAAAAAAATTTGGAGGGGGGGGGGGGGGGTAATGATTTGATAAGTTAGCTGTACGTTCAGTGGAGCGAATCTTTTGGGTGCCAGATCTTTTGTCGACGGTCTCCAAACATTAACGCGTTGAAAGATTGCGTTGATTACAATAAGCAGAAATGTTCGTCTTTAGAAACATTCTGAATGGCCGGATCAACTCGGAGCCGGGCGCTTCCAGAGCCGCAGTCTATGGGCTCAGCCGGGCGTGACCAGGGCGTTGGGCCGTTGACCGACATCTAAAAATAGAACGGTTATTTTTTCTTTTTAAGTGTTAAAACTTGATGGCGTGTGACTAAATTCTATGATAGAGTTACAGAAACATCGTTCGTTTGAGGGAAATTTGAACAAGTTATCATGTGTGTAGAGTGGGGAGTGGTATAGGGAGGGGGCATAAAGGGGGGTGGGGCGGAGCTGGGATGGAGTAGATCATGACCCGTTTGGCGTATGTTATATTTAGGTCTTTTGTTAGGGTTGTTCACCTTGCTTGCATGACCATCCACTATCTTTAACACTAAAAAAAACAAAAAAGGGACATCTATACCTACTGGATAATGGGACTTCTCATACTAGACTTGATCCTACTGAGTTAGTGACTGCTATTGCTGGGCGAGCCATACCTACAAAAAGTTATCAGCAATTATTTTCCCAACCAAATTTTTATTTTTAATTAAAATCGAATCAAGTATTCACATACGTCTTAATTTTTGTTTGGTATGAAAGTTGGACGCGTGTATTGTGGCAATTTGTGTACAAACTGACAGTTAGTGTGTACGCCACGACACCCTATGTGTACAACAGTGATATATAGTACTCAGTATTTCACAGATAGTATATAAATACTGGCAGATACGTGTACATTACAACAATAGCAGATAGTGTGTACATACTGGCAGATAAGTGTACAACATTAGTAGATAGTGTGTACATACTGGCAGATACGTGTACAACAATAGCAGATAGTGTGTACATACTGGCAGATAGTGTGTACATACTGGCAGATACGTGTACAACAATAGCAGATAGTGTGTACATAATGGCAGATACGTGTACAACAATAGCAGATAGTGTGTACATAATGGCAGATACGTGTACAACAATAGCAGATAGTGTGTACATACTGGCAGATAGTGTGTACATACTGGCAGATAGAGTGTACATACTGGCAGATACGTGTACAATAGCAGATAGTGTGTACAACGACGACACTGTGTACACAACAAGGGCATATAACGGGTACACAAACACTAGCAGATAGCGTGTACAAGGATGACAGAAGGTGTGTACAATGACACATAGTGTATACTTCTTCAAGGGCATATGGTGTGTACACGAACACGGGAAGATTGCGGGTACGACAATGGCTAGAAGAATGTACAGAATTATATATATACCTATAGTGTACACAATAGCATATAGTGTGTAAAATATGGCAGCTAGTTTGTTAACACAAACACAATACCCTCACAAACAATACAATTTTACTTGTGTAAGCAAAACGTGTCATACCACTTTCAAGTTCAGCAACCTGCTCAAATAAGGGGAGACAAAATAGTGCAGCACTTTAGGGTTACTGTTACTGAACAAATAAAAAAAAATCACATTATGAAGCAGAGGGTTATATCATATATTTCGGCCTACTTGGTAAACATTACCTAGAAGGAATTTTTTAAAAAATATTTAACTAAACTGACATGTGGTTTTCTACACTGTCAAATCTCAAGGCTTTATCTCAAGGTAATTTGTTTTTAAAAAAAATATTTATAATGTCATTCTGTTTCGTGTGATAGATTCTAGCAGTTTAAAATCAAGTCACGGGATACATTCACTGGTTATAAAGTCACTTAGAGGACATTTTGATAAAAAATTTCTTCTCGCTTGTCTTGTTTTAAAATGGCGTCATGCATCAAGCTGACATGGCAGAAAACGCCCTCATTGAGACGGGTTGGTTAAGGTTAGGGTTAGGGTTAGATCAAGTCAATGGCATCCACGATGTTGTGTGTTAATGATGTGTGGTTGGTTTAAGGTTAGGGTTAGGATAGCACCCCACACTGTTATGGGTTAATGAAGTGGGGTTGGTTAAAGGTTAGGGTTAGGCCAGTGTTGTGTGTTAATCTGTACGTTTTTAGCCTGTAGCAATCTCTCTCTCTCTCTCGATACCCTGACTGCTGTGTCGTATATGTTCATCTCAAGTACTTTGTTTACCTTGAATTTACCTCAAATACAGTAGTGCGTTGATATCCTGATCTTCTCATGTTTACCTCAGATATTGTCACAATTACCTCAGATATTTTTCAAATGGTTACCTCAGATATTGTCATGTTTACCTAAAATATAGTGATATTTACCTCCGATATTGTCAGTTGATTACCTTATATATTGTGACATTTCTTATTGTCATAAGACTACATCACATATTGTCACGTTTACCTCAGATATTGTCCCGTTTATATCAGATAATATAATGTCATAAGATTACATCAGATATTGTCATGTTTGCCTCGTATTTTTTCACATTTATCTCAGATATTTATCTCATATATAGTGACATTTACCTTTGATATTGTTATGTTTATCTCAGATATTGTCAGATATTGTTTACCTCAGATATTCTGATGCTTACTTCAAATATTGTCATAAGATTACCTCAGATATTGTCATAAGATTACCTCAGATATTGTCATAAGATTATCTCAGATATTGTCATAAGATTACCTCAGATATTGTCACGTTTACCTCAGATATTGTCATAAAATTACTTCAGATATTGTCACGATTACTCGTATTTTTACCTGCGGTTTCCCTAACTGCCATTGTGTTGCTATATTTAGATCTCCATTTGGCGCAAGTCGGCTGCAGACCACAACGCCACCTGTCGGCGTAACCGGAAGTCCTTACACGACAGAGACGAGAGGAGGCCCCAATCTACCTGCCACAGGTAAACTGTAGCGTACCACAGTATCTTAACACAGGGGGACATAACCGGATCTTCGCGAAACTATTGGAGTTATCGGCCTTAACCAATCACACAAAACATAGTAGTTTCAATTCACAGCGGAGGGTTTAAAATATCCATGTAAGTAAATTTTGTAGATTGTTCTGATTAGTTTAAGATAAATACAATAATTTATTGAAAGATTTATTAGCTTAGGAGATATCTGAATGCTCTATAAGGAGGTAGCGAAGCAATGTCAACCACAAATAGATTTTCTTGTCAGTGTATAAAAGTACACGAACAAACCCGCGATTCTAAGTGTTTCCACCGTCAATTACAAATCAGCTGAACAGTTAACAGGTATATTTACCGCCGTATTCTTAAATTGGAGTTCATACTTAGCAATTAAGGCAATTAAGTTACTTTATCAGTAATAATCAAAGGCCGGAGAGTGATGTGGTTATAAGTACATAATTATTTACACTGTAACATTGTATTAAACAAACAAAGGGCATGTTCAACGTTACAAAACGCGACATTTACAAGCGAATGACATTTGTAACGTGAAAAAATATGAAATTTTCAAACGACATTTTTTAAAGTTACAAAATTTGCATTCCAATCTAATGACATCTTCAACAACACAAAACGTTACATTTACAAATGACATTTTCAACGTTACAAAACATGATATTTACGAGAAAATAACATTGTAGCGTTACAAAACATGACATTTACAAACAAATGAGATGTGAAACGTTACGAACCATGACATATACAAATGACATTTTAACGTTACAAAACATGACATTTACAACACAAAAAGAAAATTACATTCTAACCCACACCCAAACACATCATAAATTACACACCACATCATGGAATATATGTATTTGTATGTTTTTCTGTGATCACCTACAGAGCCGTATGACAACTAGTTTTTGCTGTGATCACTACCCTAAAGTTAACTCTTTCTCCCTTAACTCTGTCAATACCGGCCGAGAGGAAAAAAAACCCCACCTCATTACACCCTGTCATGGCAATTACGTACTTCCTCTTATTGTCAGGACGGCGAGTCTCCTACCTTTATATTTACCAAATACATTTCTTTATTCATGTACATGCACGTAGTGCCTATTTATGAATGGTCTATTTAATTCTTGATATACCGTGTCTCATTTCAAAACAAAACCATTTTTGTTGCATGTTTACTTTGTTTAACATACACTATACAAATATAAACCTACATCCATCATTCAAGTATAAACCAACATCAACCATTGAAATATAAAAACTAATATCAGCCACACAAATACAAACAAGCATCAACTACACAAATATAAACAAACATTAGCCACACAAATATAAACAAACATCAGCCATACAAATATAAACCAACATCAACTACACAAACATCAACCAACATCAACCATACAAATATAAACCAACATCAACCACACAAATATAAACCTACATCAACCACACAAATATAAACCAACATCAACCACACAAATATAAACCAACATCAACCACACAAACATAAACCAACATCAACCACACAAACATAAACCAACATCACCCATTCAAATACAAACCAACAACACCCTTTCAAATATAAACCAAACGTAATGTTGAAAACCTACTCGACAAGAAATTTTTATGATCAAGTCTTTTGTTCAGTTCTCTTTTAAAGAAAACATTGAAGAGTTCGTCAATGCCTTTGGCTCTCGTTCACTGCACATTGCAAAACATAAATATCATTATTTAGTGTTCTCGTTTTATAGCGGGAAGTGTTTTTTCCAGGCATATTTAGAGTTTTTCCTGCCCCCCCCCCTTTCTCCGGTAGTTTCAAATGCCCCCTCCACCAGAGAAAAATGAAAGAAACCTAAATGGGTTAATATATTTTTTTTATATTAAAGTACTGGTTTGTAACTTCTATTTTCGGACTCTTTACCTGCGCTTGTTAGAAATTTGAGTTGTAACGAAATGTTACGCTGGGTGGGGTTAATGTAACAAAACGTTACTAGATGGTGTGGCAACAGCAGTGGTGTCACTAGGTCGGGTGTCTCCCAATGCGGTAAATGAGGGTCGCCCCCCCCCCCCCCCAATCCTCCTCACTCAATTATTTTTTTTTTATATTTGGTTAGTTGTTACCCTTCTTCCTATTATGTTATTGTTTTAATTGGATAAAACATTCTTTTGACTGTAAATTTTTCGATTTTAAAAATTTAATATCATTTCCATAAATGGTGTCACCCGGTGCGATCAGCATACTCCCTCCCCCCTCCCCCTCCCCCCCCCCCCCCCCCCCCCCCCCCCCCCGCCTTGCGAAGCCACGGACACCCTAGGAAGACGTTATTTTTACCAATAGTTTATAAAAGCGAACGACTTGCCAGCTCTTCGTTTTATTTATCCGAACCTATTTTTATATGGAAGAATTAAAATATTCAAAAAACAATTTCAGTCATGATACAGTTATTAAAACGATCTTATAACACTAGGTGTTTCTTTCAGCTGATTTAAAGAAAAATATTCGTACCTATAAAGTGAATAATCTTTCTAAAATTGTAATTTAAGGTATGAAATTGATTAAGCAAAAAGTACACTTACGTATTCTATATAACTAATCAAAGTTAGATATATTTTACATTACTTAATGTTCAAAACAAAGCGATGATTTTTTTATGTTTTCAACTAAATCGCCACGGAGGTTAGGCCGTGTGCAAACAGAAAATATTGTGAACATAACTTGAAACAAATTGTAGAGCAGATTGTGAATTGTTGTTAAAACGATTCAAACTTGAGGAAACAAAGTTGTATTGAATGTCAAAACTGCTAAATAAATTGATGTCCGACTATAGAAACTTAACGGTACTCAAAATTGTATAAATATATGTTACAGAGTGCACAAATTAGTGTTGTTGTTTTTTTAACATGTAGTTTGTTCCCAATAAAAAAAATCAAATTTTCAAAAGTCGTTTTGTTAACATTAGTTCACAAGCATAAACACGTGATTTGGGAACTTGTTATTCCAAATGGCGAGCAGTGATTTTATTTTCTAGTTTTCCCGTGTCAACCAAACAAAAAATGTACTTATTTTTATTTATTTTAGTAGAAAATTCTTCATTCGCATAAAACATCCATTTTTCAATAATAAAAATAAAACGCCGATAAAGGGCGAGAGTTAACTGACCAAACTTTTACCGCTGGCCTTAATCCTAGAAATTAGGTAAGGTAAATAAAATATTCCTCTTTAGATCAAGCAATGCTGTGGGTTTCTTGACCTCGGCATATAATGGAATTGTGTGGTCAGCACTGTGCCCAGCCGTCTTTACTTTCTTTAACGTGAGTTTGGTACCCATCAGAGCTGGTTGGACTCAGGGATATTCTACTGACATGAACCGCAATTCGAACTCGAGACACTCGGGTTAGCAGCCAAACTGTCTTAGAAGTTAGGTGCCCCATCTGTAAAAAAAAAAAAACTAGCAATGTATCAGTTACAGAATTTCAGCACTTAGGTTCAAGTTTATTTTAGTCGAATTCGTCAATGTGTAAATTTAAGATTAAAACGTAGTTAAAATTCTCTCAACAGTGTTGAATGTTCTTCTACTGAATTTTAGCGTTTAATCAGGTTTTTCTTTAAAAGAATATAAAATGAAATGGCACTTTCATTATCGTTCTTGTTCCCAAACACCTCATTGTAAAAACAATAATCATTGTTTCGCCTCCCCCAACTTTAACCTAATCTGCACCTATTGTTGATAGGCAACTTCTTAGTCCACCCCCCCCCCCTACACATAACACCTAACCTGCATCTTTTAACGACTTAAAGCACCCCACCATCCCCTCCCTCCCCCCACCCCCAACCACACAGCTAACCTGCAGCCTTAAACGACAGACAACTGCTTAGAGCACCCCTCCCCCCCCCACACACACCTTACCTATCCCTGTCCCTTTTATCTACAGCCAACTGCATGTACCAACATGGAACGGTGCAGGTATAGATGCCGTATCCTAATCTAAACATTACAACCTTTCTACCAACGTTTAATGATTCGTTTGTTTAACTGATAACGTCTAATATTCGTTTGTCTGACCGTTGGCGTCAAATGATTCGTTTGTCTAACCGTTAACGATTCGTCTGTCAAATGATTCGTCTGTTTAACTGTTAACGTCTAATGATTCGTCTGTTTGCCCTCTAAGACAACTGGACCTTTTGTATTACAGAGGAGAAAAAAGGTATAGCGTCAGGTCCAGGGGTGATCCAACCCTCTATCTGGCGTGGGTCACGTGTCTATACACAACAGCATGAGCCTGTCACCCTGTTTAAATATGGTGTAATAAAGATAACATTGTGCCCCCCCCTACCCCACCCTAACGGCACACAAAACACCAGCATAACACAACAATTTCTCTACCCCCTCCCCCTGTCATAAAACACGGGAACTGTAAATTAGCTGAGTTTGGTGGGAGTAAACAGCAGCTAATTTATCATCAGCGGTGTGTACATTGTCGTACATGGGCCGATAAAAAGTGTACAGACATGTACACATTCGTTCTTTATTTGTGTACACGCTGGTGTAATATAACAAAGGAATTGGGTGTACACGAACGTAGCGCGCATTTCCGCATGTACATGCATAATCTGTACATTTGTGTAAATAAATACTAACAAATTGCTTACGTACAATTGTATACTAATGTATACACATATGAATACTAAAAATTTCTAGCTATTTTGTTTTTTACAGTAAGCTTGGGTCTATTTTCTTAAAACATGTACTACTATAATTTAAGTTTACCTGCGTTTGTTAGATCTAGGGCCCCTGTCTATTGTTCTGAATATAAGTTTAACAATCATCAGATGGGTTCGAACCCGTGACAATCGGAATAACAGCTACGCACCGTTCAACTCGACCACGCAGCGTTATATCACTATTTTTAACATTGCATTTATTAAAAAAAACCGTTTCGACTGGGAATAGCCCTTCGATTAGTTACTTTGTTTTATCCACTAATCCACAGTTTCTTCCAGGCATCTCCCCCCCCCCCCCCCAATCCCGAACGAAATGGAATTTATATAGAAAATATAGACTTTTAATAGTACCCCTCCCCCCCCCCCCCCTGGAGAAAAAAAGTCTAGAAGAAGCACTGCCAATCGCTTGATATGAATTCACATTTTGATGACACGACGCTTTTAGCCAGTGTGCAACACATTGCACCTTTTACTCATATTTTTTATTTCTCAATGTTGATGAATGAAATATTTTCGCGGACAGCGACTAGTCGTTTGTTGACGTGACTAAATCAGGTCACGAGAGGTGTTTTATTTTTAGACCGTTCAAAGTAAACCGGACGTTGACAGAAGTAGGTCAGACACACCTTCAGGTTTTACTAGGGGTTTACCCCGGGTACGGTCATGATTTACGGCAAGTGACTAAGCTGGGGGGGGGGGGGGGGTGGAGTTTCATGTCCAGCGTATTAAAATAAAATTAAAAAACAAATATAACACGGTGAATCATCGCTGGTTACTAAGCGCAAAATTTTTTCTAATTAAATTCCTTTTCAACAAGTGTTTTGTTACAATCAGAGTTTCTTCCAGGCATCTCTTCGGGGGGGGGGGGGGGGGGAATTTATATAGAAAATATATACTTTTAACAGTGTCACAGTGTCTGCCCCCCCCCCCCCCCCCCCCCCGCCGGAAAATTTCAAGCCCCTCCCCCTGTTGAGTAGGCCTGTTAGTTGTTTTTTATTACATTTTGTCACAATGTGGAAATACGTTCTTATTGTTAAATGACATTTCGATACACGACAATTTTTTTTAATAGCATCCCCACATGCCAGCCTACTTAATTATGGTACGTCGCAGTGGTCACCCTCGGTCGCCAGGGGTCGCTGGTCAGCGTCTCTGCTGTCACGGGATGAATCATCATCCTGATCCATCTGGTTACTGGTCAGTTTCTTTCAGGCATCTCTTTGGGAGAGGTGGGGAGGGGGGCAAAAAGGTGTGCCGACCCCCCCCCCCCCCCCCCCCCCCCCCCCGAACGAATTAGAATTTATTTAGAAAATATATACTTTTACTCCCCCACCCCTCCCGTGGAAATTTTTAGTCAGCTAATCGAAAATTTCAAGTGCCCCCCCCCCCCCGCCTCCCTGGAGGAAAAAGTCTGGAAGAAACACTGTTAGTGGTGTGGCGCTATAATAAAATTTATTATCTGTTGTTTATTTTGTTTTTTTTTTACAAACGTGACCATGTTTAGGGTAATTAACATTAGTCACACCGCATGACGGTAGTTACTTCCCTTGGCCTCTAAAAATAATGCAACTGTCTTATCAGTATAATTAGATACTTAATTACAGCTTCATTAAAATGTATACGGATCACGATCTAATACCCAGAGCCGGGGTTAATCTAATGGGCCTGTTTTTTTTTAAATTAAACGTCTATTTAAAAAAAAGAATCTACTTGTGTCAATAAAGCATTGTAGTCCGCTAACGTTACACTGTAAATGAATACAAATGGTAGCTGCTGTAAATGAATGTGTCACAAAGATGAGCTTCGTTACCCTGTCACCACTGACGTCATAGACATCACCATTAGTGCCAGTGCCGGCGCCAGGTTATTAAGCGCCCTAGGCAAAGCTTATTAAAAGCGCCCCCCCCCCGTATTATCAGAGGCGTAGCGGCCCTTCCCGGCGCCCGGGGACAAACTTTCGATTAGTACCCCCCCCCCCCCTTAAAACTTTCGATTTGTACCCCCCTCCCCCTCAAATTTTCTATTTGCACCCCCCCCCCCCTCAAACTTCCGATTAGTTTTCCCAACCCATTTTGGCGCCCCCCTACGGACAGCGCCCTAGGCGACCGCCTAGTTCGCCTTATAGTTAGCGCCGGCCCTGATTAGGGCTCCGGTCACCACTGACGTCATGGAGATCACCATTGGTGCTCTGGTCATTACATCATCGTGTCTTTTTTATCATTTGCTGTTCGACGTCACATTATAATAAATATCTTGGCCAACGCAAAAAAAATGTTACTGTTATGTACACAAACATAGGCACACATCAACACAATAACACACACACCACATACACACACAGATATACAGACATACACCAGTCCACCACAACCTAAAAATAACTTCTCACTGGTGATGTTGTTGACTTCCGTATCATGACGTCATGACGAGACAGCTCACGGCGTCTGAAGCTGGACCTGGGTGGAAGTAGGTCAAGGCAGTCAGTGAGGCGGAACGACCCTCCCATTGACCAGATAATGTTTGAACCGTCCAGTTTCGGCCAGCTACCATTGTGGAGTTTTCAGATAAAACTCTGTAGCGGCCCGGAGATGAAAACATTACTCCTACAAAAACACAGAATCAGGCAATATAGTATTTTTTTTTCTTTTAAATGTAAGTAATTAATTATTGTATACATGTTTAATGGTTAACGGTTAATGTTTTTGTACATGAAATTTTTAAAATTCGGTAAAAACTATTTATTTTTGTTCGACGCGACAATTTAAAAAAAAAAATAATAAACGACACTCGTCGCTTTCTAACACCACCCCCTCCCCCTCCCGCCCTGCCCCAACTATTTTGAGTAGTTTTAGAACTATCATAAAGATAAATTACTCAAAACAAAACAATGTTAACATAGGGGTACGCTGTTGGTAGCAGTAAGTTAAACAACACTCCTATATCTGATTCGTATTAGTCAATGTTTTTGGTTTATTTCGCTTCATAAAAACAACGTAAGTATGCCTACATCCACATCCCTTAGTATTTATAGTTTCAAAACCCTCACTTGCCCTAAACGGTGGATTAAAATATATTTTAACAGCCGAACAAAAAAAATTGTTAACGTAACATCAAAACATCTTTAAAATCTAAATTTAAGATTCTAACAACCTTAAAAAGTAAACACACTTTAAAAAGCGAATGTGAGGATAATAAACGAAACAAAATATTATGAACAACAGTGAATTCAAGTTTCTGATGTTTTTAATTCTGGTTTTGATTCATTGTTACTACATACATACAGCTTCACATGGCATAGTTCAAGTTAATCTTTTAATCCGCCTGTAATCTGACAACCGTCATTCGATGAGTCTATTAAAAAAAATTGTTTATTTACGTGTTTGTTGGAGGGGGGGGGGGGGAGGAAGCCTAAGATCTTATTTCATTATCTTGAATTCGATGAACTTTCTGTGTGAATCGTGTGTGTCACAACACAAAGCGTAGTGTGTAGACAGGTAAAGGTCCGTGTTGGGCTAAAACAAATGAGTCATTGATATATGTGTGTGTGTGTGGGGGGGGGGGGGGGGTGACGTGTGATCAATTATGGGGCCCGATTGAATACGGGGGAGGGGGGGATGGTGGAGATTATATTAATTACAAGCGGTGATTGGCGCCAAATATCGTCAGGGATGTGACGCAGATCAACTAATTAATTTTAAACGTGACCAAGACAAATCTTAGTACATTCGGTTAACAGTAACACGCACCACCCGCCTCCCCCAAATGATTCAGATACACACATATACATATACATATACACAATCATATATATATATATATATATATATATATATATATATATGTTTGTGTGTGTGTGTGTGTTAGTGTGTGTGTATGTTTGTGTATGGAGGGCAGATGACATGTAAGAAAGGGCATGAAGGAGGGTCAGTTTAATCAATATATTTTTTATTTTTCAATCATTCGGGGAAGGGTGATTGTCGTCAAACTTGATGTGCCCTCTGCCCTCTAGACAGAATGTCTGTCGTGGTGTGTGTCGCACCTGTGCTGGTTGTATTGTAGAATATAATTTACTGCGCTTTGTGATAGCTCTGGTGTAAACATCCGGTCTAAACTTTTCCTACTGAGTGAAGTAGTTCGTATTCATCACACATCGCAGAACTGTGAACAAGTTCTTCATGGGTAAATGTATACACTACAGCTGAGAGCATATATATATATATATATATATATATATATATATATATATATATATATAAATATAAATATATATATATAAATATAAATATATATATATATATAAATATATATATATATATATATATATATATATATATATATATATATATATATATATATATATATATATATATATATATATATATATATATATATATATTGGAAGGGATGGGGAGGTGTGTATGTAATAACTGTTAGATGATGCTTTAATTTATTCTATTTTCTTTTAATTGTGTGTTAAATTATTTCATTACTGAAAATATGC
>NW_026732851.1:132500-146874 GCF_028476545.2 Physella acuta | reverse complement strand
GGTAGGGAGGCAGGAAGTTTGGGGATGGAAGCCGATTTCTTAAAGCAGGGGTCTCCAAACTACGGCCCGCGGGCCGGATGCATCCGGCCCGCGAATCCTCTCATCCGGCCCGCGGAGATCTTTTTGGTCCAAGGAAAAATCGTGTGTTGGTGATGGCTGAGGAAGTTGGACCAGAAAAATCAAAGACATGCCTGGAAGAAACTGGCCCCCGAACTGAAATGTGATAGTTAATGCGGCCCTCGGACTGAAAAGTTTGGAGACCCCTGTCTTAAAGCATACAATCGGCTCAGAATGAAAATAGAAACCATTGTTTATTTTTGTCAATCATAAATCACCAGGAGAAGCTGATGTATTAAAACCGTAGACATACCCAATTCAAAAATAATTTCAAACTCTTACAGTGATATAAAAAGAAAATACCGAGAACTATTTAATTAAATAGAAATTGTTTATTTTTAGCGCGGAGAGACACAATGCAGACCGAATCACAACCCCAGTATATATCCAGGCGCCAACGTTGCCGTATGTTCGGCTAAAGGCTTAACCATCCCCCAGTTATAGATCGTAAGACTTGTCTGTGGATTACGTCAGTTACCAGCAGACGTCCAGATTTAGCCGATTCTTAAATCAAGATTACGCGTTCGAAAATTTAGGTTAATAACCTTTTAGTTGGTTTGTTTTCTAAACTGGGGGAGGGGGGGGGGGGTGATTCCAGATGGAGCTACTAAAGAACGAATCATGAAAAAAAAAATTCAGGTAAAAAAAATTGTTAATTTTAAAAGTAAACATAATGAACTGTGCAAGTATAGATAATTAAAGTCTATGATGCCTGTAGGGGGGAGGGGATAATGGGGGGGGGGGAGGAGAGGGGTGAGGATGATTCCAGTTGGTGCTACTAAAGAACGGATCGTTAAAAAAAATTTTTAGGTAAAAGAAAAATTAATTTCAAAAGTAAACATAATGAACTCTGCAGGTATAGATAGGTCTACGTTGCCAGTGGAGGGGGGGGAATAATGGGGTGAGGGGGGGGGGGGTGATGTGATGATTACCTAACAGTGCTGGAGCTTTGCAAGTGGAATTTCGCGTGGTTAACTTAGATAAGGTAAAAATATCAACAGTTTGGTGCGGTTAAGGAAAAAAGTCAAAGCCATCGATTTATCAGAAGATGTGATACCAAGGCCCAGTCAATCTCTGACGTTTTTCTCATGTTTCTTATTTTAATGCAGATGAAAGGCCGAATGAATCAAAACACATTTCAAGCGTGTTTGCTTCTTCACAGGCAATCGTCGTATTAAAAAGATAAACTAATGAATAAAATATATGTGTATGTGTGTGTGTATGTATGTAATATAACGATTTCGAGAAATAAGTAAAAAGTGAATCATAGAATTCATCAGGTTCGCACCGTCACCAAAAAGCTATAACTTAACACGAGACATCTGTCAATTGTGACGGAAAGGCTAACCCTACGATCTCATCTTCCCCCCCCCCCCCGCCCCACCCCCTGTGGTAACGCCATTTCTGATGCTAACCTAACTTGTTTACTTCGATTCACTGACCGAGTTCCCTAGACAGACAAAAAAGCTTACTCTACCTTGGTCAGTGTGTGCCAGTTTATTATTACTCTCATTGGGCTAGCCCCGCCCATTACAGAAAGTACAACGGCCGTTAGACAAGCGTACGTTTACCTTGTGGAGATAGGATCCAACTCACAAGAGACTTCTAAAAACCGAAACATAAATGTTTACAATATAGGTGGCTTTAACAGTAGCCAATTGGTAGGGAATGGTGGTGGGGTAGTGACTGGGGATGGACTGCGGGTGTGGAATAGAAGTTTGGGGTTTGGGTATGGATAGTGGTAGGTACTGGAAGGGTTAGGGAGGGGTGAAGGACATTGTGTTTGCACGGGGTAGGGATTGGGGTTAGGGTGGGGAGAAGGACAGAGAGTGTGTACGGGATAGGGATGGAGGGTAGGGGTAGTGACTGGGTTTAGGGACGGGTAGAGAAAAGACAGCATGAACGGGGTAGGGATTAAGGTGGGATTAAGGAAGGGACAGAAGGGGGCGAATGGATTAGACCGTGGGGTAAGAAGAGGGGGTAGGGATTAAGTTAGGGATAGAGGTGGGACGATCCGTGGGGTAAGAAGAGGGTGTAGGGATTAAGTTAGGGATAGAGGTGGGACGATCCGTGGGGTAAGAAGAGGGAGTAGAAGCGGGTACAGGAACAGCATGTGTTTAGAAAGATCAACACACAGACGCACACAAAAAACACGAGTTCTATCTCTGGTCAAACAGGAAGTCGTGTTCCCGAGTCTCTGGGGGGGGGGGGGGCGTCTAATCTCCGCTGGAGCCTGAAATCGATGGGTTTTAGAAGCGCGAGGGTTCTTGTATTTGCCCCGCAGGTCACACAAAAAATGCCAATTTGACAAACCTTGCCGGCCGCGGTGCTAGATCTCTTCCAGTTCAAACTTGGCTAAATGACATGTTGTTCTGACTAGGGGGACGTTCTATATTCAAACAATGTCGTGTGGGGTGTGTGTGTATGTGTGTGTGGGGTGTTTGGGTGTGGGGGAGGTTTAAATGGGGGGGGGGGGTCACACAAAAAAGGCCAATTTGACAAACCCTACCGGGCTCGGTGCTAGATCTCTCCCAGTTCAAACTTGGCTAAATGACATGTTGTTCTGACTAGGAGATGTTCTATATTCAAACAATATCGTGTAAGGGGTGTGTGGATGTGTGTGTGGGGTGTTTGGGTGTGGGGGGAGGTTTAAATGGGGGGGGGGGGTCACACAAAAAAGGCCAATTTGACAAAACCCTGCTGGGCTTGGTGCTAGATCTCTCCCAGTTCAAACTTGGCTAAAGGACATGTTGTTCTGACTAGGGGGACGTTCTATATTCAAACAATATCGTGTAAGGGGTGTGTGGATGTGTGTGTGGGGTGTTTGGGTGTGGGGGGAGGTTTAAATGGGGGGGGGGGGGGTCACACAAAAAAGGCCAATTTGACAAAACCCTGCTGGGCTTGGTGCTAGATCTCTTCCAGTTCAAACTTGGCTAAAGGACATGTTGTTCTGACTAGGGGGACGTTCTATATTCAAACAATGTCGTGTGGGGTGTGTGTGTATGTGCGTGTGGGGGGGGGGGGGGTTACATAAAAAAAAAAACTGGGCGTTAATTTTAAAAAATAAACGCGGAGGCTGAATATAGGAGTAAAGTAAACATACAAACACAAAAGAAGCGAAGTCTTATCCTTATTAGACCACCGTAGATTAACGAAAAGGACACTAATTTTAGAGGCTGCTACCGAATAGTATCAAGGGACTACTTTCTATTCTTTATGGTTTAATTGTCTATTATCGCGGTGACCTTGGGTAAAAAGACGGAAGACATCCAGTATTGAGATGGTTCTTGTATGGCACTTGTAAATTTCTGTTGTCTTTTTTTACGCTAAATAATTCCTCGAAACGATAACTATCACAATGTCAGATGACCATCAAACAGATATAATCATAAAATATCGTCTATTGTGACCACCCATTTGTAAACTGAATCCAAAAAAAAGTTTTTCTACCGCCATGTGTCCACCCTCAGTCATATATTTCCTTAGACACCCCCCACCCCCACCCCAAAAACAAATCGCTGTAGGAAATAGATGTTGACAAAGGAATTTCCGTGCGGAAAAAAAAACAGACCAGTCTGTGGATTCTTCTCTCGGCCCAGCTAGGGCAGCGGGAGATCTCGGATTCCTGGACCTGGTCTCACTCGGGGAATCCTCGGCAGGGATACAGGAAGTCTCTATTACAGGCTTCTCCTGCAGGTGCTTCCTCGCTTTTTATTTCCGTTCTTATTCGGACTTGTGTGAGCGATGGACCCAGTTGGTGTACGATTCAATGTAGAAATATGGTTAGCGATGGACACAATTGGTGTACGATTCAATGTAGAAATATGGTAGTTGGATCAGTTGAACACTTGGATCCATTTTATGGGCGACCCGGGGGGGGGGGGGGGCGGGGGAACGACGACTCATGTAGACGGTATGCACAAGTATAATGTAATGTAAAATGCTGTAGCTGGATCAGTTGTGACTGTCTAAAAGGATCCCCCCTCCACCTAAAGTACAATAATTGGGCTATTATAGACCTCGGTCTAGGGTCATTGTCCTATAAACTTGTATCGCTGTCCATAACTACGAAGAATAATGAAAATATTTATTAAAAAATAGGCCATTAATCTTAAAATTCATAATAGAAAATGATGGTGCATCAATTGTAAAAAGTGTACGCCACTCCTAGCTGTACTGTAAGCTGTGTGATTAAAATCTATAATAATAGTTTCGCTGTCTGTCTATCTATCTATCTATCTATCTATCTATCTATCTGTCTGACAAGAACGCTCTAGAGAAAACACAAGGAATTTAAAAACCTGCACAGTAATTCGAAAAACGAAATATGACGTCGACACATTTAGCGTAGAGTAGAACATAATCTCAAACCAGAGAGTGCACACAGTAATGTAATGACGTCATTGAAACATTGAAAAAAAGGAAATGTTGTCTAATCTAAATGGTTTGCGTGAAGAGTTTCTTGCATACAATTCTTCGGGTAGGGGCGAAGCCCCACCCCCGCGTAAGAACGTCTGAGGGGGGTGGGGGTGGGGGGGGGGGGGGGTTGAGTGGGGGGGTGGTTTTAATTTAGACTTTTTCCTCCCCGGAGAGGGGTGGGGGTACTTGAAATTTTCGGGGGCGGGGGTAGAATTTTCGGGGAGGGGCGGACACTGGAAAAAGTATATAATTATATTTCGTTGAATGGGACGGTAGACATGTTTTTTTAGGGGGGGGGGTTGTGGGTGGGGGGTGGGGGGAGGGGGGGGTGTGTGGGGGGGGGATGGGGGGTGAGTGGGGGGGGGGTGGTTTTAATTTAGACTTTTTCCTCCCCGGAGAGGGGTGGGGGGTACTTGAAATTTTCGGGGGCGGGGGTAGAATTTTCGGGGAGGGGGCGGACACTGGAAAAAGTATATAATTATATTTTGTTGAATGGGACGGTAGACATGCTTTTTTTTTGGGGGGGGGGGGGGGGGTGGGTGGGGGGTGGGGGGGTGGTGGTGTGTGTGGGGGGGGGGGTGAGTGGGGGGGTGGTTTTAATTTAGACTTTTTCCTCCCCGGAGAGGGGTGAGGGTACTTGAAATTTTCGGGGGCGGGTGTAGAATTTTCGGGGAGGGGGCGGACACTGGAAAAAGTATATAATTATATTTCGTTGAATGGGACGGTAGACATGTTTTTTTTGGGGGGGGGTGGGGGGTGGGGGGTGGTGTGTGTGTGGGGTGGTGTGTGTAGGGGTGGGGGTGGGGGGGTGGTGTGTGGGGGGGTGGTGTGTGGGGGGGGGGGGGTGGGGGGTTGGGGTGGTGTGGGTGGGGGTGTGGGTGGGGGTGGGGGTGGTGTGTGTGGGGGGGGGGGGTGGTTTTTGTTTAGAGAAAAGAGACAGCACTATCAACCTAGCGCCCGGTGTATCCTTCCTCAACGGGCCATTTTTCTCGTCTATAATAATAGTTTCGCTGTCTGTCAAGAACGCTCTGTCTGACAAGAACGCTCTGTCTGACAAGAACGCTCTAGAGAAAACACAAGCAAAATAAAAACATGCACAGTAATTCGAAAAACGAAATATGACGTCGACACATTTAGCGTAGAGTAGAACATAATCTCAAACCAGAGAGTGCACACAGTCATATGACGTCATTGATTCTACATTGAAAAAAAGGAAATGTTGTCTAATCTAAATGGTTTGCGTGAAGATTTTCTTGCATACAATTCTTCGGGTAGGGGCGAAGCCCCACCCCCCGCGTAAGAACGTCTGAGCCCCCCCCCCCCCCCTCCCCAACTCAAAAGAAATTTCCTCATCGATACTCTATAATAAAATTACCGCCTAATTAATGTGTCTAATCTAAAAAGTGGTTTTCTTGCAATGGGACGGTAGACATGTTTTTTTTTGGGGGGGGGGGGGTGTGGAGGGGTGGGGGGGTGTGTGGGGGTGGGGGGGTGGTGTGTGGGGGGGTGGGTTGGTTTCAGTGTTTCTTTCAGACTTTTTCCTCCCCGGAGAGGGGTGGGGGTACTTGAAATTTTCGGGGGCGGGGGTAGAATTTTCTGGGAGGGGGCGGACACTGGAAAAAGTATATAATTATATTTCGTTGAATGGGACGGTAGACATGCTTTTTTGGGTGGTGGGGGTGGTGGAGGGGTGGGGAGGGGTGGTGTGGGGTGGGGTGGGGGTGGTGTGGGGGGGGTGGGGGTGGTGTGTGGGGGGGGGTGGTGTGTGGGGGGGGTGGGTTGGTTTCAGTGTTTCTTTCAGACTTTTTCCTCCCCGGAGAGGGGTGGGGGTACTTGAAATTTTCGGGGGCGGGGGTAGAATTTTCTGGGAGGGGGCGGACACTGGAAAAAGTATATAATTATATTTCGTTGAATTGGACGGTAGCCATGTTTTTTTTTTGGGGGGGTGGGGGGTGGGGGGCGGTGTGTGGAGGGGGTGGTGTGTGGGAGTGAGGGGTGGGGGTGGTGTGTGGTGTGTGGTGGGGGTGGGGTGGGGGGGTGGGGGGTAGGGTGGGGGTGGTGTGTGGGGGGGTGGGTTGGTTTTAGTTTAGAGAAAAGAGACAGCACTATCAGCCTAGCGCCCGTTGTACCCTTCCTCAACGGGCCATTTTTCTCGTTAATACTAATAGTTTCGCTGTCTGTGTATCTGACAAGAACGCTCTGTCTGACAAGAACGCTCTAGAGAAAACACAAGCAATTTAAAAACATGCACAGTAATTCGAAAAACGAAATATGACGTCGACACATTTAGCGTAGAGTAGAACATAATCTCAAACCAGAGAGTGCACACAGTAATGTAATGACGTCATTGATTCTCGCGTAAACATTGAAAAAAAGGAAATGTTGTCTAATCTTAATGGTTTGCGTGAAGAGTTTCTTGCATACAATTCTTCGGGTAGGGGCGAAGCCCCACCCCCCGCGTAAGAACGTCTGAGCCCCCCCCCCCCTCCCCAACTCAAAAGAAATTTTTTCATCGATACTCTATAATAAAATTACCGCCTAATTAATGTGTCTAATCTAAAAAGTGGTTTTCTTGCAATGGGACGGTAGACATGTTTTTTTTTGGGGGGGGGGGGTGGAGGGGTGGTGTGTGGGGGTGGGGGGTGGGGGACTTTTTCCTCCCCGGAGAGGGGTGGGGGTACTTGAAATTTTCGGGGGCGGGGGTAGAATTTTCTGGGAGGGGGCGGACACTGGAAAAAGTATATAATTATATTTCGTTGAATGGGACGGTAGACATGTTTTTTTTGGGGGTGGGGGGTGGTGGAGGGGTGGGGGGGGTGGTGTGTGGGGTAGGGGGGGTGGAGGGGTGGGGGGGTGGTGTGTGGGGTGGGGGGGTGGGGGTGTGTGTGGGGGGGTGGTGTGTGGGGGGGTGGGGGGTGGTGTGTGGGGGGTGGGGGGTGGTGTGTGGGGGGGGGGGGTGGGTTGGTTTCAGTGTTTCTTTCAGACTTTTTCCTCCCCGGAGAGGGGTGGGGGTACTTGAAATTTTCGGGGGCGGGGGTAGAATTTTCTGGGAGGGGGCGGACACTGGAAAAAGTATATAATTATATTTCGTTGAATGGGACGGTAGACATGTTTTTTTTTTTGGGGGGGGGGGGGGGGTGGGGGCCGGTGTGTGGAGGGGGTGGTGTGTGGGGGTGAGGGGTGGGGGTGGGTGGTGTGTGGGGGGTGGAGGTGTGTGTGGGGGTGGGGGGGGGTGGGGGTGTGTGGGGGGGGGGGGGTGGGATGGTTTTAGTTTAGAGAAAAGAGACAGCACTATCAGCCTAGCGCCCGTTGTACCCTTCCTCAACGGGCCATTTATCTAGTTAATACTAATAGTTTCGCTGTCTGACAAGAACGCTCTGTCTGACAAGAACGCTCTAGAGAAAACACAAGCAAAATAAAAACATGCACAGTAATTCGAAAAACGAAATATGACGTCGACACATTTAGCGTAGAGTAGAACATAATCTCAAACCAGAGAGTGCACACAGTAATATGACGTCATTGATTATCGCGTAAACATTGAAAAAAAGGAAATGTTGTCTAATCTAAATGGTTTGCGTGAAGAGTTTATTGCATACAATTCTTCGGGTAGGGGCGAAGCCCCACCCCCCGCGTAAGAACGTCTGAGCCCCCCCCCCTCCCCAACTCAAAAGAAATTTCCTCATCGATACTCTATAATAAAATTACAGCCTAATTAATGTGTCTAATCTAAAAAGTGGTTTTCTTGCAATGGGACGGTAGACATGTTTTTTTTTTTTGGGGGGGGGGGGGGGGGGGGGGGTGGGGGGGGTGGTGTGTAGGGGTGGGGAGGGGGGTGGGGGGTGGTGTGTGGGGGTTGGGTTGGTTTCAGTGTTTCTTTCAGACTTTTTCCTCCCCGGAGAGGGGTGGGGGGTACTTGAAATTTTCGGGGGCGGGGGTAGAATTTTCTGGGAGGGGGCGGACACTGGAAAAAGTATATAATTATATTTCGTTGAATGGGACGGTAGACATGTTTTTTTTTTGGGGGGGGGGGGGGGTGGGGGGTGGGGGGGCGGTGTGTGGAGGGGGTGGTGTGTGGGGGTGAGGTGTGGGGTGGGGGTGGTGTGTGGTGGGGGTGGGGGGGGGTGTGTGGGGGTGGGGTGGGGGTGGTGTGTGGGGGGGTGGGTTGGTTTTAGTTTAGAGAAAAGAGACAGCACTATCAGCCTAGCGCCCGTTGTACCCTTCCTCAACGGGCCATTTTTCTCGTGGGAAAATAATACCAAAAGAATTGTTACGCCGAGAATTCATCGCATAGAAAAAATGTATAAAACTACTTAAAATACAGGACTGGGTTTCGATTTGTTATTCAAACTTTTTAGCTATATTCTCTTTCGTTTCCGTATATTTGACTTTATATTTTATATATGATGAAAACTATGTGTGTAATATGTCTATGTTGTAATGCCTACTTACATCCCTGATTACTTTTATAACATCGTTATAAAATACATTAATAAGCAAGAAAAAAAAAACATAACTAATTTACGATCTCAGTAATTCTGTGCTATTTTTGTAGGCGCTTCAGATATTTTTTTAAAAGAAGCCACAGATTAAAACAATGGGCAACATCAAATACAACAGGATTATCCTTTATAATGTTGCTTTTTTTTAAAGATAAAATCGTGGCTGTTTGTTCTAGTTTTAAGGGTTTTTTTTTTAATCACGAGAAAAACAAATTGTGTTGTTCGTGTGTAGAGGCGAGCCATTTCTTTAAGATGACGCGAGTGATCAATGTTTTTACTAAACCGTTGGGTTAGATTCGTTTGAAACTAAATATCACAATACGTGTATAATTTCAGAAACATCTCGGCAAAATCAATCGACTCGGCTTGTTAAAAAGCTATAACATGTTTGTATATTTCCTGTACATAGTTCCAGTCGACTTTTTATATCGAGAAGAATACAATCGATAGATCGATTATTGTGGATAGTTCAGGTCATGGTTCAGGGCTGTCTAAATGACGCTGGGGAACCTCAACAGAGAGGGAGGAGCCACCATTCGCTACCATTACTAGGGTAAACCAAACACGCAGTGTAGCACCAGCTTTGGGGAGAACGGTTATAGTTGAATGAATACAATGAGAGACCAGTCCATTTCCGTTACATGGTACTGGCGATTGCTAGACATATACTGTGGTTGATGTCAAGGGATGAGGCATGTCATGAAAGACCAGCGTTTTTTATTACATTTCTTGAGAAAATTCTGCAATTAGCTAACAATAAAATAGAGTCCTTGCAAACACGTGACCTAAATCACGTGATACCTACGCCCGCCGCCACAGTGGTGTACATCAGACGTAAACACAATCAGCTGTTCGCCAGCGCTGGACGTGTTCACCGTATGTAAAGAATCGCGCCCGCGGAAAAGGAAAAATATGTTAAAAAACTTGAACTCTTAGGAATTGAAGATCCTTATACAGTTATTGACAGTTTCGTGGATAATATAAATATGTGGCTGAAATTTCTAAATAAAAATACTGTTAGTAATACCGTTTGCGTTTAGAGTTTAAGTAGACGAAGCTGATCAAATGCAGTAATATATTAGAGGTTATCTACTGTAGCAAACGCGAGACCACTTAACTCCTACAAAACCCACACTACAACGGCTAATATAATCCATGGGTAATAACCAATCTGGGTAGCATGTTATACAATTTAAGACCCTTATAATCCAGCAGGGAAGTAATCAGACACATTAATACTGACGTTCAACCGTCATGATGGCTGCCCCCACCTGTATCTAGCCCACAATAAAACCAAAGAGGAGTCTGCCCTGCCCTCCCCTGAAAATGTCTCACCTCCGTGATACCCAGCCCCACAGAGATAGTATTTCTTATATAATTTTGACCCTCAGGGCCCAGCAGGGAGAACAAAGGGAAAAGTCCCACTGCTCTCCCCTCAACACTTCTCACCTCGGTGTCATGTTATGTCATTTATAGCACACACGGCTTATCAGGGGAAAGCATTAAGGCATTAAGAATCTTAACTCTGGACAGCTACACACTAGTATACTAGCTACACACTAGGTGCCTACTGTAAACTACTAGACTGTAGGCCCTATGTAGACCTGCAATTGTATCAATTGTAGACTGGGTCCATTGTTATTATTCTAAACCATCTCACTTATAATGTTTCTAGCTTGATTTGTTTCTTTTATAAACAGTGGATTTAAAAAAAAAATTAGCCTAATCATTAACCTAATAATAATAATGTGGTTATTTGTTGTTGGCTGGTATGATCTAGATTGTACTACTAGGCTACAAAAACTTAGTAGACCAATTACTAGATATGAATTTGAATTTAATTAAACTCAGTCCAGTATCAGATACATATTGCTGTAAAAAGACAACAAAGTAGGTAGGCCTTAGTAATTTATTAAAGCCTTCTACTACAATAATATCAACTACATACTTGTATAAAGTTTTTACAATTTAATTTAAGTAGCAGATTCTAGATCTAAGTCTAGTCATACAATCTATTTCAATTTCAGAAAATTTCGTTTGCTAAAAAAATGATTAGATAATAGAGCGAGATTTTAGATCTTAGAGACAATTAAATGCTTTATTAGGCCTATATTATGACTACTTTTGATTTATTATGGGTGTATTTTGAATCGAATGTAGATCTAAATCTAAAGTAATTAAATTTTTAAGTAAAGAAGTAGATTCTAGATTCTATGTCTACCCAGCGGAGCCAGGTATTAGGCCTACTATTAGATCTTATTATTCTTATTATTACTTTTGACTTTGTCTTTTACTATTAGTATTTGTGAAGGTCGAGCATATTTGTTTTATTAATAGTTATCTTTTATAATTAAAATGAAGTTTATTATTTTACTGTCCTTACCTGAAACAAAGTATCGAGAACTGCATTTGATCAGATTCGGCTACTTTAACTCTAAACGCAAACAGTATTACTAACAGTATTTTTATTTAGAAATTTTGTCCACATATTTATTTATACGAAACTGTCAATAACAGTATAAGGATCTTCAATTCCTAAGAGTTCAAGTTTTTTAACGTATTTTTCCTTTTCCGCGGGTGCGGTTCTTTACATACAGTGAACGCGTCCAGCGCTGGCGAACAGCTGATTGTGTTTACGTCTGATGTACACCACTGTGGCGGCGGGCGTAGGTATCACGAACGGACGTGACGTCATATGAAAGGACTCTATAAGTTTATTAGTATCTTTAAAAATAAATGCAAATCAAAGTCAAGGAAAAACACATACAAAAATATTGTCATAAAAGTAAAAGTAGGTCTGTTTATGTTGTCAAAATAGTAAAAATATCATTATTGTAAAAAAGTAATGGTATCAATATTGCAGAAACGTAGTGGTATCAATATTGTAAAAAGTAAAGGTATCCATTTTGCAGAAAAGAAAAGACAACGAAAACAGTCATACAAGCTAACTCTGATCTTCGTAGACGATTTAGATGTGCAGCTTCCTGATCCGCTGAAATGTTAGGCCTATCATCTCTCACTTTCACTATCGTGGTTAAAAACAAAAAGACATGGAATCGTCTAACATTGTCAACGCTTTTGTTTAACTTCCGGTGGTACCCAGCATACACCAGACTTGCAGGAAACGCCTCGATTGATATTTAAACCCTCGTCACGTCTTGTAAGGTTTTACATAATGTTTCATTAATTCCATCACGGCGCGAGACAGACGGTGTATTAGATCTCATCAACGGAGACCACACTCGCCGGGGGTGATGCCGAGGGCTAGAAATAAAAAGAAATATTTCTAAGGTTTCTTTACAAATCCTATTCCAGCCAGTTCCAGGAGATTTCATTTACAGATTTAGAAGGTACGGTCGTGTGCGAATTAAAGCATGTTTTGAAAAAGAAAGTAGTATAATCGTGGACGGCTAAACTAAACATACAAGAACACCCACTTAGACTCCGATGTACGGAATATTGCTATCTCAATAGTAGAAATGATAGTAGAGTGGTAGATGGGACAGCCTGGAAGGATGGTAGAGCTTACGACTGTTAACCCGAAAGTATCGGATTTGGATCCCGGGCTAGAGTCTGTAAGACGCCCCTGAGTTTATAGAACTCTGATGGGAAGCAAAGGCAGCTGGGTATAGTGCTGAACACAGTATACCCCCCTGTATGCCGAGGTAATTGAAATAAATGAACTCTATTTCATCAGTTCCATGTAGTGGTAGTTATAAATAGTAAAAGTAGTAATAGAAGTAGTAGTGGTAGTAGTAGTTAGCCTATAAAGCAACTAGGACATGGACCATAGAAAAGAGACTCAGTCAACTCGGACCTGGGCTAGTTTCTCCAACAGTCCGCAGTGCTTGTTTGTGTCACTTACAAAGTCACTTCTGCAGACTTTTCTCGGTGTCTCATTTTTTTTGGTCAAGTGAGGGCATGTCTTTGAGATTATGACGTTGACTTATCTAAACTGCAAATCTCCAGAGAGACGGCACTGCCAAAGCACTAGACCAAACAGGAAGAAGATAGAGAAACAACAAACGTTATCCCTGGTGACTTACGGTCTGTAGAGTGTCCGCGAGTCTATGAAACCTCTAACAATGTAAAACGATGTTATGATGCATGTTCTATGGGCATAACTTGGTGCGAATGAATGTTGGTGCGAGTGTATAATGAACGAATGAAAATGTGACGCGCATAAAAAGATAGTGATGTGGAAGGTAGAAAGAAAGTTGTTGACTTAGAATGAAAGCTAGAGTGTTCGGGTTATGTGGATGTGAGAAGTAAACTGTGTCCTGCAAATGACTAGTCCACTAGAATACTAGACTGATGACAGTAATGGTTTGAATAAACACAGGAGTAGAAATAAATTATCATGTCAAGTATATTCACGCTGTCTTTGACCAAGTGTTAACCTATAAGAAGGGATATTGGTAGTGGAACGCTCATAGTGGTTGATAATGATAATGGTATGGAAATGTGAAACCCTCTCACGGCAATCTCAACACACAATATAGGGAGAAAAGAATAACTGAGCATTTTACTAGCTAGACAATCCCGTCCTATTACGTGCACACATAATAAAAATAAGACGCGCTACATCTGCTGCAATACACCGTTACAGCACTTTAAACTTTTTTTTTCACAAATGGAAAAAATAAAGAGGAAAAATGGCGCAGGAGGAAGAACGTGTAAAAGCATTTCTTCACATAAAAAAAAACAACAAAACCCTAAAATTTGGATTAAAAAAAATTAAATGGAAGAAAACAATCGGGAATCAATCAATGCACTATAATTAAAACGAGTGCCAAATGGCTTTTTTTTTTCAAAAGTGGAAAATGCCACGTATAGAACCGATTAATATAAATATAAAACATATGGGAATGGATAGAATAGCCTAAATATAGCACTACTGATTGTTGGTAAATAATATAAAACAGATTAAATGTACTGATTGTTTGTTAAATACTTCATGGGGGTAAATAAATTTTGTTTGAAGTTTAACTTAAACTGATCTTTGCTCAAAACAAGATATAAACAGCTGGCAAATGTATGAAGTCTTCCTCTGTTTCAATAATCATTAGTAATATTACTAGTTGCGCAGCAAAAAATGAACATACATTTGATTAGTAAGTGTTTTTAACTATTTAGTTTGACATTAAAAAATCGATCTCTCGCAGAGTGTGAAACAATTATGAACCAATTACTCGGTCAAACAATGTGGAGGTTGAGATATCGATCTTAAAATTATGATTTTTTTTTCGAAATATGTTTTTTTTTTTAATTCAAATTATTGGCTTTAATTTAATTACTATTAAAACATATGAAAGTGGACATATAGCGTCTATAAT